>NW_027266305.1:215000-495000 GCF_022045235.1 Haliotis cracherodii | reverse complement strand
CCCTAACCCTAACCCTAACCCCTAACCCTAACCCTAACCCTAACCCTAACCCTAACCCTAACCCTAACCCTAACCCTAACCCTAACCCTAACCCTAACCCTAACCCTAACCCTAACCCTAACCCTAACCCTAACCCTAACCCTAACCCTAACCCTAACCCTAACCCTAACCCTAACCCTAACCCTAACCCTAACCCTAACCCTAACCCTAACCCTAACCCTAACCCTAACCCTAACCCTAACCCTAACCCTAACCCTAACCCTAACCCTAACCCTAACCCTAACCCTAACCCTAACCTAACCCTAACCCTAACCCTAACCCTAACCCTAACCTAACCCTAACCCTAACCCTAACCCTAACCCTAACCCTAACCCTAACCCTAACCCTAACCCTAACCCTAACCCTAACCCTAACCCTAACCCTAACCCTAACCACCTAACCCTAACCCTAACCCTAACCCTAACCAACAGATAGAAGGGTAAGAGGTGACTCACCAATAGATAGAAGGGTAAGAGGGGACTCACTAACAGATAGAAGGGTAAGAGGGGACTCACCAACAGATAGAAGGGTAAGAGGGGACTCACTAACAGATAGAAGGGTAAGAAGGGACTCACTAACAGATAGAAGGGTAAGAGGGGACTCACTGACAGATAGAAGGGTAAGAGAGGACTCACTAACAGACAGAAGGGTAAGAGGGGACTCACCAACAGATAGAAGGGTAAGAAGGGACTCACTAACAGATAGAAGGGTAAGAGGGGACTCACTAACAGATAGAAGGGTAAGAGGGCATTCTAACAGACAGAGGAGTGAGATGGTTAAGAATGGCTAACCAGCAAACAGAAGGAGAAGAAAGTTAAGAATGCCATTCTAAGAGACAGAAGGGGAGAATGGTAAGTGGGCTCACACGCAGATATAGAATAAGAAAAAAATCAAGAGAAGCGTTCTAACAGACAGGAGATGAAAGGTGAGAGAGGTTCACCGGCAGACAGAAGGAGAAGAAAGGTAAGATAAGTTCACCAGCAGACAGAAGGAGAAGAAAGGTAAGATGGGTTCACTAGCAGACAGAAGGAGAAGAAAGGTAAGATGAGTTCACCAACAGACAGAAGGAGAAGAAAGGTAAGATGAGTTCACCAACAGACAGAAGGAGAAGAAAGGTAAGATGAGTTCACCAGCAGACAGAAGGAGAAGAAGGGAAAGATGAGTTCACAGCAGACAGAAGGAGAAGAAAGGTAAGATGAGTTCAACAGCAGACAGAAGGAGAAGAAAGATAAGATGAGTTCACCAGCAGACAGAAGGAGAAGAAAGATAAGATGAGTTCACCAGCAGACAGAAGGAGAAGAAAGGTAAGATGAGTTCACTAGCAGACAGGAGAAGAAGGGTAAGATGGGTTCACTAGCAGACAGAAGGGGAAGAAGGGGAAGATGGGTTCACTAGTAGAAGCAGGTGAAAGATAAATCGAACAAGTGACATATTATCAGTGCGAGAAACAATGTCAGAATGTAAACTGCCAGGCAAAAGAAAGTAGACACCCATGTTTGATGGTGGCTTAAAATGAAACAAAGACGAAATTGTTTTCTAACAGAACCTTTGTGGGAGAAACCCATTTTAGATAACTGGTATCAAACATACATGTATATGTGAGAGCGAATTACAGGTGAGTGATTGGCTACTCCATGGTGATGACCTGAGGTCAAATTATGACGGACTACGTTCCTTATTGTAATTCGTTACCAATTCGCCTACATCTGTGTTTAAACTTAATGGTTTTAGGGTATGAAAGCAGACACAATTTATGGATAACAACTTCTTTAATTACTTACTCCGTAAAAGGGTCTATACCAAAACGTAGCCTTTACAGTAATTAAATAAGTTGTTATCCATAAATTGTGTCTACTTTGTCATCCGTGAACTTCTAAGTAATGCCGATCAAACAATTGGTTTTAGAGTGATAATGTGTTTTGTATTGTCTAGTTTGCATTACCGCCATTAAGTACTGTTCTTGTCGTGCCCCTCCAATGATATTACAGAAGCATGTCTGAGCGTTAATCATCACTCACGAAGTTCAGGTGAGCTAACTGATTTTATTTCCCATCTTTTCTTTTCACTTTGTCAACCGTTTAAACAAAATACAGAATTATAAATGGAACGTCGGATTTCCATACGTATCCTCAGAGGGGGAATCCGGGTTAGAATGAATCTTCAGGAACCTTTGCTGGTCGTATGAGACGACGCCATTGATCAGGTGGTCGGTGATTAATAGCGTGTGGACCGTTGTTCACACGCACGCCCGCACACACACGCCCGCACACACACGCCCGCGCACGCACACACACACACACGCCCGCACACACGCCCGCGCACGCATGCACGCACACACACACACACACACACACACACACACACACACACACACACACACACACACACACACACACACGCACACGCACACACACACACGCACGCACACACACCTGTCACTGCTACTGGTATTGTTAACTGGTACCTGATACTGCTACTCATGTTAGTAAGGTTGGGTTTAACGCCGCTGAACAGTATTCCAGTTATATAACGGCGTGTCAGCTTGATGTGGGAGGCAAACCCGAAGTGATGCAGGTCTTGGACGTTTACCACTTTGATGAAATGAGAAAGGGTATGGTGCTGGCAAACCTAGAAACATAATCAGGGCAGATCAGGATTCGAACCCACAATCACAGTTTTCGGGACACACCTCAGGGACTCAACTCAGCATAGCGATCTGCGCCTCTTTAGACAACTGGGTCATCCGTGAGCCCATTCAGTATCGTATTACTCAGCATGTTTATTGTGTTGCTATGTTGAGTCACGTAGTTCGTGTTTAGATAGCGATTATTTTATATCCGGGTCAATAACGGTTGTATAACGTTTATGGGCCGGGAACGACATATTTGAATACCACATAGTCGAGGGAGTCGGCTGTTGGTACCACGAGCGCCACATTGATGGACTGAGTGCGGTGAACCATGATATAAACGATAGTAGAAAAATGCTTCTTGATATAAACGAATTTTTCAGAAACAGTACAAATACATAAAATGCATGAAATAAAAATACAATTAATTCAAACATATCATAATATTAACAGCTTATTGGCAGTGAGTCTCGAAGTGCATCTGTTTACAGATAAAAGCGCTTATAAGAAGATCAAAACATTTTAAGGTCAAGGCTATCTTAATAAATAGTTAAAGATAAACTCAATGATATCCAGTAGCAATCCTAGGTAGGTGTAAGAGATAAATCTTCCAAAGAATCAATGTTTAGAATTGTAAACAAAACCTACCATGTTTAAGAGCAACAACTCCTCAGATCAATAATAAATTCAATCAATTGAATACAATTCAATACAGTAAATGCATTAAATCAAACAGTATCATTCAGTGCTTTGGACGAGCTTACATACCAACAACGTCATAACACTTTATCACCGCCTTACACTGGTATACTTTTATGGAATCCCGGAAGGGACATTGTCGCGTTATCGTCCTTACAAAATCAAGCAAACGGTGACACAATTACGCCAAGCGCGACATCGCGACCATGCCACAGTTTGACCAAATGTCACATAGTCGCATTGCCGCGCATCGGCTTGAATGTTATTTCAGTTTTGTAACCAGAGGTGGACAATTCGACAGCGCGACAATGTCCCTTGTAGAATTCCATAGAATGCTCGACAACCCCCCCCCCCCCCCCATTTTCTTGCAGGTCGTCACCGATAACCTGCTAAATACAGGTGAGACATACGTGCTCGACTGTTATACACCTTTTGAGTTGACTAGCCACACACTGCTGGTCTGCCTTCAGTGTAGAGGTAAGTTCAGTTTGGTAACATATACGAGTTATTATTTTGGTAACATATACGAGTTATTATGTTTATGTTGATACCATCGAGAGCTTGGTCATGGCTCAAAGAAAAAGTATTCTTATTTCAATCTGGTTAAAACAGGAGTGTGAATTAGTCAATTGTTTCTGTGTTCCTTCACCCATGTATCGGTCAATCAGGGACCAGATAAAGTTATGTGTTGCTTATTCGCTGATTTATTACGTATTTTGTTTTTTAGACATTTTAGACATTTCTTAGACATTGACGGGTGACAAAGAAGACACAATTTCAAGCATAACAATTTCTTTATTATATAATTATAGCAACAGTCGGCATTATAAATTGTAGCAGGATCACTCGGTGTACATGGGGTTTGTAGCAGGATCACTCAGTGTACATGGGGTTTGTAGTAGGATCACTCAGTGTACATGGGGTTTGTAGCAGGATCACTCAGTGTACATGGGGTTTGTAGTAGGATCACTCAGTGTACATGGGGTTTGTAGTAGGATCACTCGGTGTACATGGGGTTTGTAGCAGGATCACTCGGTGTACATGGGGTTTGTAGCATGATCTCTCGGTGTACACGGGGTTTGTAGCAGGATCTCTCGGTGTACATGGGGTTTGTAGCAGGATCACTTGGTGTACATGGGGTTTGTAGCAGGATCACTCGGTGTACATGGGGTTTGTAGCAGGATCTCTCGGTGTACGTGGGGTTTGTAGCAGGATCACTCAGTGTACATGGGGTTTGTAGCAGGATCTCTCAGTGTACATGGGGTTTGTAGCAGGATCACTCGGTGTACATGGGTTTTGTAGCAGGATCACTCGGTGTACATGGGGTTTGTAGTAGGATCTCTCGGTGTACATGGGGTTTGTAGCAGGATCACTTGGTGTACATGATGTTTGTAGTAGGATCACCCGGTGTACATGGGGTTTGTAGCATGATCTCTCGGTGTACATGGGGTTTGTAGCAGGATCACTTGGTGTACATGGGGTTTGTAGCAGGATCACTCGGTGTACATGGGGTTTGTAGCAGGATCACTCAGTGTACATGGGGTTTGTAGCAGGATCTCTCAGTGTACATGGGGTTTGTAGCAGGATCACTCAGTGTACATGGGTTTTGTAGCAGGATCACTCGGTGTACATGGGGTTTGTAGTAGGATCTCTCGGTGTACATGGGGTTTGTAGTAGGATCACTCAGTGTACATGGGGTTTGTAGCAGTATCACTCAGTGTACATGGGGTTTGTAGTAGGATCACTCGGTGTACATGGGGTTTGTAGTAGGATCACTCAGTGTACATGGGGTTTGTAGCAGGATCACTCAGTGTACATGGGGTTTGTAGTAGGATAACTCAGTGTACATGGGGTTTGTAGTAGGATCACTCGGTGTACATGGGGTTTGTAGCAGGATCACTCAGTGTACATGATGTTTGTAGTAGGATCACCCGGTGTACATGGGGTTTGTAGTAGGATCACTTGGTGTACATGGGGTTTGTAGCAGGATCACTTGGTGTACATGGGGTTTGTAGCAGGATCACTCGGTGTACATGGGGTTTGTAGCAGGATCACTCGGTGTACATGGGTTTTGTAGCAGGATCTCTCGGTGTACATGGGGATTCACGCGTCCCGCGTTAGGTTTCATACCACGAGCCGGAGGTGATTGGCATAAAACCTTTCGATGAACGCATAAACCCCCATATACACCGAGTGATCCTGCTACAACAAATTATCTTAACGACATGTTTTAAGATGACATTTTAGATTTATAGAAAACAGCTGTTCGATTGAGCTGAGGTTAACTTGTGCTATAGCGTGAATTTTATTGACTCGGAAAAGGCGTGCGGCTTTGAGAGGTAGAGAGGGGCGGGGGAGGGGGATGACAACCTCGCCCAGATTGTTTGAAGGTCACAGACCGACCGGCAGTACCCAGGACAGGGCAAGATCCGGCAGACCACGTGTGATGACGCCACAGGATTACCCGTACTTGCGCACTTTGCATTTTCCCAACGTGCAGCATCGCCGCACTGGGAACTGGCAACCAATGGATGGAATATGTCTTCATCCATTGAAGCCGGAATAAACCTCAAGTCACTTTGAGATTTTATCAAATATGTATAAACAAAAGTACCTTTCAGCTCCAGCGAGCCTCTTCGGGTCATAGATAACAGCGGCTCGGAGCTGAAAAAGCTCGTCTATAAAAGGAATAATTTACTCCGTACTTTTGATCTATACACTGCCTTGAGGTGATTTGAAAAAAAACGATATATACTCTGCCATAAAAGAAAAACAAAAGTAATACCATCTTAAAAATGTGCCAGAGTGTTACCGACATCCATACAAAATTAATACCAAAAAATGAATTGGTCATGTCTGCTAGGATTGGGAGTGATTTGTATGGAAAGAAGGAGGTACTGCAGAAATCTGGTAAAAAGATGGGAAAATCGCAGCCACGTGATAGTCTCGCTCCGAAACACAACAACATGACTAGCACGTGCAACATCACTTGGGCTATTAAAACGTTGGGTTTTCATTTACATGCCATCACAATCTTACAGCAAGTGAAAAGCGAAAACATGCCACGACTTGACGGAAGCCCAACAACTGCAAACAGAAGAACCATCTTCAGCTGTAGCCAGGTTCCCATGTAGCATCAAGCACCATTACAAGACCGTGGAACGTTATCAGACACTCGGGACAACACCTGACCTTCCCAGTTCTGGTCGACTACGTATTACAACTACGGCAATACCAGGATTGCGTAGAACAACAGCCTAAACAGTGAGGAATCGTTTACGCGCTGAAGGTATTCGCGCTAGTCGACCATTTAGAGGTGACATTCTGACGGACCTGCATCGTCGGCTGCGATGTCAATGGTGTCAAGGTCACAGAGTATGACCACAACTGCGATGGTGACAGTTTGGTGACGTGTCAGGTTTAATGCTTCGCCGTGTGGATGGTAGACGTCGTTATTACAGGCTACGCGGGGAACGAAACATACAGGAAGTAAACAGATATGGTGGTGGCAGCGTGATGATGTGTATCCCCTACAATGGTAGTTCTGGAAAATTGGTGGATTGTTCATCCACACGTCCTTCCCATTATGCAACAAGCAGAGGTCATTTTCCAACAAGACAACGCCCGACCTAACACGGCAAGATTAACAACATACCTTTTCAGGAATCACAACTTCCAGTCCTGCCATGGTCGTCTAGGTCTCCAGATGTCATGTCTAGGTCTCCAGATGTCATGTCTAGGTCTCCAGATGTCATGTCTAGGTCTCCAGATGTCATGTGTGGATCTCCAGATGTCATGTCTAGGTCTCCAGATGTCATGTCTAGGTCTCCAGATGTCATTTCTAGGTCTCCAGATGTCATGTCTACATGTAGGTCTCCAGATGTCATGTCTGGGTCTCCAGATGTCATGTCTAGGTCTCCAGATGTCATGTCTGGGTCTCCAGATGTCATGTCTAGGTCTCCAGATGTCATGTCTAGGTCTCCAGATGTCATGTCTAGGTCTCCAGGTGTCATGTCTAGGTGTCCAGATGTCATGTCTAGGTCTCCAGATGTCATGTGTAGGTCTCCAGATGTCATGTCTAGGTCTCCAGATGTCATGTGTAGGTCTCCAGATGTCATGTGTAGGTCTCCAGATGTCATGTCTAGGTCTCCAGATGTCATGTCTAGGTCTCCAGATGTCATGTCTAGGTCTCCAGATTTTGAACTCAACGGAACAGGGAAGCTCTGAATCAACGACTGCGATCACGTCAGCAACAACCACAGAACCTCCGACAGTTGTCACAAACACTGCAGGCAGAATGGGTGAACATTACCCAGGCCACAATTCGGGATCTGATTGCTTCCATGGGACGACGATGCCATTCAGTTTTGGACATTAATGGTGGCCATACAAGATATTGAGAACAGATGACCTTCACCTTCTACTGTTCCATTTGTGTGGAACCTGGGTCAGTGAGAATGATGTGTGCAAATTTAGAACAATCGATTACCATCTGCTGATATTTATATGATATGTAAGATATACATGTACATCTAAACATCACTTTTGCGAGTGTTTTTTGCAGAGTATATATTCAGATTTATTACATAAATGGAAATACATTTTGCAGACAATCTGCAAGCACCACAGCTGAAAATTCAAATTCCAACTGTGACCAATCTGCCATGGCCGGTGAAGCAGACGCACAGCGGCCACCCATGAGACGTATTGAACTTGCAGATTTTCAGGAAGGAGGTGATAAGGTACCTTTTGGATATTTAATAATGCCCATGGCCGTGATTCTGTTCACACATCATGACTGGGAACATCTGGAAGTGAAGTGAAAACATCAACTTTCCGTTGTTTTTTTCTGTCAGTTTCGGACTGTTACAGAGAGGGGACACCTCAGCCTTCAGCTACATATTAAAACTGAGGGGGGCCTGGAATAGTTCTCCTGAGTGGCGTATTTTACATAGTTGCGTCCTTACGGCGTGGATTCTAGCATCAGGAGTTTAAGGCTCAGGTTCGCTCTGACTGTTATCGCTTGTTTGTCAATATCATACCAAAGTGATACAAATCAGAGACATATCTGTCCGACAGTTATATAATTTAATGACATACATTTAATAACAGCAGTAAAACAAAAATCACTTTGGGTTTTGTTACATTACACCCACACGTCTTAATTATAGATAGCTGGCATAATATTTGAATGGAAGTGAATTACAGGAATAATAAGGACTTGTGTTATCTGTCCACTTGGTGATTACAAGTGACAATTCATAGCTCCACTATCGTGCTGTTCTTTCTGGTTTCATCCTAATGGACTCCATTTTTTGCTGTAGACACGAACCCCATCCCCATGTACATACAGACCAATAGCCCAATCGGGGAGAGATCCTGGCCCCTCCTATTCAATGTCAACACATCTCCTAAAACGCTCGGTGAGTGAGGATAGAGATTGAGGTACGTGGGGATTTCAGTGAAATTCTTCCAACAGTGGAGCACTGAGTAAAAGAATGAATGGATTCGAGCCCGAGTCAGCAATAGTCTTTAACACCATGACCTTCACATGTTCGATTGACCTGACACACTAACGCTGTGTTGTATGAGCATCAACCCACGCTGGTAGGTACGATGTCAGGTCAGCGCACACGTTGTAACACATGACATGATCATATTGTACTTGTGAATCATGCTTCAGTGAATCACCATTGGAGACTTGGCGGGATTCAAGGAGCCAGTAGCCAGGAATCAACACAGGGAGACAATCATGGCCTCTGTCAGGTCAGGAGTCTTCACTGGTGGACCCTCATGGTACACTGGGTATCCTAAAGACAGTGGGACTTATTTTGTTCTTGGAAACCAACGGGAAGACGAACACAGGAATAACAAAGCCAACACTCCTTAATGTTAAAATGTGGTATTAATAGTTTAGCTAATAGTATACATTTTCAGCTGTAATCTCCAACAGGAGAACAAAGAGACTTGCGTAATTAAAGGAACAATGGGACTTGCGTTACCTCTGTTGGTGATTTCAGGTGAAAATGTACAACTATCGTGCTGCTTCTTTTCTGTTTCATCCTAATTGACCCCATTTATTGATAGGACGCCATGCCAGGCCCTAGTGCATACTCCCCAGCAGCCCCATCGGAAATCGACCCTGGCCCCTCCTACTCACTCGGGTCAAGACCGCGTGATTTATCCGTGTGGGTGAGTGAGTTTGGGAATGGTGTATGTGAGTAAATGAATAGATCCATGCCCGAATTGGCATCATTATTTACCTCTTCGACCATCACATTTTCGATTGATGAAACAAGTGGTTTATATAATGAGCAACGATCCACGCTTGTAGGGTACGATGTCAGGTCAGCTCATGCATTATAATACATGGACTTCCTGATCCCTTACTATCCTATTGTACTTGAGAATCATTCACCACAATGGGAGGCAATTTGCTGAATTAAGGGAGCCTATTTTAGCGTGGAATCAGCAGAGGGAGACAACCACGGGCTCTTTCTTGTCCGGATTCGCCACTGGTAGGCTCTAATAATACATTCTGTTCATCCTGCTCAGGAATACCAAAAGGAATCAATCGTAGGCTGGTGAGGTTTTTTCTGCTCAGGAATACAAATAGGAAACAATCGTAGGTTGGTGGGGTTCATTCTACCCAGGAATACCAATAGGAAACAATCGTAGGCTGGTGGGATTTATTCTGCTCAGGAATACCAATAGGAAACAATCGTAGGCTGAAGAAGTTAATTCTGATTAGGAATACAAATAGGAAACAATCGTGGGCTGGTGGGATTTATTCTGCTCAGGAATACCAATAGGAAACAATCGTAGGTTGGTGGGGTTCATTCTACCCAGGAATACCAATAGGAAACAATCGTAGGCTGGTGGGATTTATTCTGCTCAGGAATACCAATAGGAAACAATCGTAGGTTGGTGGGGTTCATTCTACCCAGGAATACCAATAGGAAACAATCGTAGGCTGGTGGGATTTATTCTGCTCAGGAATACCAATAGGAATACAAATAGGAAACAATCGTAGGCTGAAGGGGTTTATTCTGCTCAGGAATGCAAATAGGAAACAATCGTAGGCTGAAGGGGTTCATTCTGCTCAGGAATACAAATAGGAAACAATCTTAGGCCGGTGGGATTTATTCTGCTCAGGAATACCAATAGGAAACAATCGTAGGTTGGTGGGGTTCATCTTACTCAGGAATACCCATGGGAAACAATCGTAGGCTGAAGGGGGTTATTCTGCTCAGGAATAACAATAGGACACAATCGTAGGCTGAAGGGGTTTATTCTTCTCAGGAATACCGCTAGGAAACAATCGTAGGCTGAAGGGGTTTAACCTGCTCAGAAATACAAATAGGAAACAATCGTAGGTTGTCGAGGTTCATCTTACTCAGGAATACCAATAGGAAACAATAGCAGGCTGATGGGTTTCATTCTAGTCAGACATACAAATAGGAAACAATCGTGGGCTGGTTGTATTCATTCTACTCAGGAATACCAATAGGAAACAATCATGGGCTGATGGGGGTCATTCTAGTCAGGCATACAAATAGGAAACAATCGTGGGCTGGTTGTATTTATTCTGTTCAGGAATACCAATAGGAAACAATCGTAGGCTGGTTGTACGTATTTTGCTCAGGAATACCAATAGGAAACAATCGAAGGCTGGTTGTATTTATTTCTACTCAAGAATACCAATAGGAAACAATCGTAGGCTGGTTGTATTTATTCTGCTCAGGATTACAAATAGAAACAATCGTGGGCTGATGGGGTTTATTCTACTCCGGGATCCTTCAAGGGAAACGGTCATTCGGTGGTGGGGACTTCCTACAGGCGAGAATCATGCGGTAATTGGAACCATTCTGCTCCCAACATCCACATGAGGGACGATCATGGGGGACATGAACTGTTCTAGAATTCCTCAGGGAATAACGTTTGTCTCCTCACGGGCTCCAATGGAGCCAGGCATGCTGCAGTGAGAACCTCATTTGCCCTGGAAATCTAACGAGAAACCATCTCCGGTCAGATCTGTGAAGGAAACAGGTGACATTGATCCCCCATCTAGATGCGAGCATACCTGTTCTATTAAAAGTCCTGATTTCCTCTCTGTCAGACAGAATATGTTGAAACCCTCCATTCTGTGCTTGTCTTTGGGACAATACCACCCTGGGCTTGTGATCCATGTATGAAAAGCAATGGGTACACGCTTAGAGCTTTTTTTCGTTGTTGTAAAATTATATCATACATTATCACTCGCGTTTTCAGTAATGTTTAAGTTAAACGTTAATATTTCGGTGGCGATGTCTTTCTGTATCTTTCTTGTTATCCGTATTCAGCACACGCCTGGCCCTTGTTACAGACCACCATCGCCATCCTCGCTGCGTCCGGGACCCAGGTTCTCCATCACCTCAAGACACATGCCATCCCGCTTTGCCATCACAGTAAGTTATTTAAGGATGGACATTGTTGGACAACATTATGTAAACAAAACCAGTGTTGCCTATCCCAAACAAGGTGAAACTGATTTACATTATTGACACCTGACTCCGCAAACCCGATCTTTTCCAATTATCGATACATGTAATAGGGAGATAAACATACTGTGTTTTTAATGTGGAGATAGGCTACCTCTAGATTTAATTTAATTTGGAAACGAGCGCACAGTTTCAATAACTGTGCATTTTGTAACTCATACCTGTACATAATTTTCAAATGCTGATCGACAGTGATTGAGGAAGTAGTATTTTATAAATACTTTGATGCGGCCGAAAATTAGTTATTTCAATCAGAGATGGTTAATGATATTTGAAACCTCTGACTGACCAATCAGAATCGAAGAATTGTCCATTTTCCAAATTAATGATAGAACATTGTGTAAACAATGGCAGGTAACTAAACAGTACTTTGATTACTTTGAGATTTGTCAGGGATGATATGAAGATGCAGTATGCCTTCCCGAATCTGGAGGTTTTAAATATTACAATAGCATGGCATTGACTTATTAACACCACCCGCAATCTAAAAAGTACCATAATGTTTTATTGACATTATAAAATTTAAAAAAATGTTATCAGTAATCTCCTGAATGAATATCACAGTTATGAGCCAGACATGACGTCACATAACCTATCTCGGGCCAAACATTTCTCTTAAAAACCCAACGCTGTTCAAACCCAGACAAGCAAATATTTTGCTTAGAAATGTAATGCATATTATTCAATGGACCGAAACCTTTTTTTCAATTCGTTTTCTTTATAGGTTGAAGAGGATTAAGAGTTATTTACAATGTGTGTGCAAACGTAGCAGAGTGGGTGAGTGAATGAGTTGGGTTTAACGCCGCTTTCAACAGTATTCCAGTTATATCGCGGCGTGTGAGCTTTATAAGAGAGGAAAGCCCGAAGTGATGCAGGTCTCAGACGTTTACCACTTTGCTGAAAGCGACGAGCACGGGAATGGTGCTTTCAAACCTAGAAACATAATCGGGGAGAAGTAGGATTCTAACCCTTAATCATAGGCTTCTGGCGTGCCCAGGGGACCCGACTCTGCACAGCGAATCGCAGCACCTTAGACGACTGGGCCACCCGTACACCCCAAGCTGAGCAGAAGGGAGGACGCCAACAGAAGACCAACATGCACACACGTGAACAGCAAGTGCTTGCGACATTAAAGACCGAATTACAACACCAATGTATTGTCAAGATTCTTTATTGAGTAATGCAGGCCACTTGGCTCAGAATTTAGGCCAAATTTATTTGTGGGTCTTACACTTATTCAATGATATGTGACGTATTACATAAAACATTACATATATTTTAAAACTTTAATTTGTATACATTTCTCTTCAGAATCAAAGCAAAGCTTTGATTGTTGAATGTGTTGTGGAGGACATTTGTTCAATAAATTTCTGACGAGAAGGATGTTTATGGTAATAGTGTGGAATGAGTGTACTTCTACTTTGCTCATAGTGTGAACACACCAGAACAACATGGAACTCGTCCTCAACAACTAATTGATCACAATGGTAACAGTATATAGCAGCAGCTGGTCAATATAACGTTTCGCCTTATTTTCACAATACCGCAGGTTTTGTATTTTGAAACTAATAGATACAGTGCGAATCGTAGCTGAAACACAGATCCAATCTTCATCTTAGATACCTGGTGTGATATTCTTCTCTGACGCTAGTAATGAGGTAAATGAATTATAATGTGACAGGAAATCTAAGCTTGTAATTTTTCTAAACCATTTCTGTATTTCTATATCTACACATCTCTGTTAATAAAGCGACTAACCCTGTCCATATCCAAAGGAAATATCTGCATACAGCAAAGTCGATTGTAAGATTCCGACTTATCATGAGCACATGTGACCTAAGGAGTCGACCTGCAAAGTCCAACACCCATGCAGCCAAATGCGACTCGGATGTCAAACATGTCGCAGCGCATTGAAACTTTGCATGCGGGTAGACCTTGACCCGGCGGACACGTTTTCACCGTCCTTGACCCCCGGCCACTTCTGGGGGCGGAGCTATGGGCCGCCAAAGTCAGCTATAACATTGGCTCCAAATCGAAAAGTGATCGGTTCAGAATGCTCCACGTGACCTGAGGAGTCGTCCTGCAAAGTCTGAGACTCCTACGGCGATATGACCTTTTTGGTACAAATTGCGCCTAAGTCCAACACCCATGCAGCCAAATGCGACTCGGATGTCAAACTCGTCGCAGCGCATTGAAACTTTGCATGCGGGTAGACCTTGACCCGGCGGACACGTTTTCACCGTCCTTGACCCCCGGCCACTTCTGGGGGCGGAGCTATGGGCCGCCAAAGTCAGCTATAACATTGGTTCCAAATCGAAAAATGATCGGTTCAGAATGCTCCACGTGACCTGAGGAGTCGTCCTGCAAAGTCTGAGACTCCTACGGCGATAAGTCCAACACCCATGCAGCCAAATGCGACTCGGATGTCAAACTCGTCGCAGCGTATTGAAACTTTGCATGCGGGTAGACCTTGACCTCGCGGACACGTTTTCACCGTCCGTGACCCCGGATCTCTTCTGGGGGCGGAGCTATGGGCTCCATTGTCCAACCGTAACATTGGCTCCAAATCGAAAAATGTTCGGTTCAGAATGCTCCACGTGACCTGAGGAGTGGTCCTGCAAAGTCTGCGAAGTCCAACACCCATGCACTCAAATGGCACTTGGATGTCAAACTCGTCGCAGCGCATTGAAACTTTGCATGCGTGTAGACCTTGACCTCGCGGACACGTTTTCACCGTCCTTGACCCCAGATCACTTCTTGGGGGCGGAGCTATGGGCTCCATTGTCCAACCTTAACATTGGCTCCAAATCGAAAAATGTTCGGTTCAGAATGCTCCACGTGACCTGAAGAGTCGTCCTGCAAAGTCTGCGAAGTCCAACACCCATGCACTCAAATGGCACTCGGATGTCAAACTCGTTGCAGCGCATTGAAACTTTGCATGCGTGTAGACCTTGACCTCGCGCACACGTTTTCACCGTCCTTAACCCCGGATCACTTCTGGGGGCGGAGCTATGGGCTCCATTGTCCAACCTTAACATTGGCTCCAAATCGAAAAATGATCGGTTCAGAATGCTCCACGTGACCTGAGGAGTCGTCCTGCAAAGTCTGAAAATCTTACGCCGATTTGACATTTTTGGTCGAAATTGCGCCCAAGTCCAACACCCATGCACTCAAATGGCACTCGGATGTCAAACTCGTCGCAGCGCATTGAAACTTTGCATGCGGGTAGACCTTGACCTTGCAGACACGTTTTATCGTCCTTGACCCCAGATCCCTTCTGTGAGCGGAGCTATGGGCTCCATTGTCCAACCTTAACATTGGCTCCAAATCGAAAAATGTTCGGTTCAGAATGCTCCACGTGACCTGAGGAGTCGTCCTGCAAAGTCTGAAACTCTTACGCCGATTTGACATTTTTGGTCGAAATTGCGCCCAAGTCCAACACCCATGCACTCAAATGGCACTCGGATGTCAAACTCGTCGCAGCGCATTGAAACTTTGCATGCGGGTAGACCTTGACCTTGCAGACACGTTTTATCGTCCTTGACCCCAGATCCCTTCTGTGAGCGGAGCTATGGGCTCCATTGTCCAACCGTAACATTGGCTCCAAATCGAAAAAGTTTTGGTTTAGAATGCTCCATGCATGTGTTTATGAATCACTATCAAATAGTGATGATACCAGGGTTGCACGGAAAGTTGAGTGCATGTCTGCCCCACCGGTGGCAATCGTCACAAACACATTCAAAGGCAAGTCAATTGTTCACCTGAATGTTGGAACCTTGATCAAACAAGTTCTGAGTAAGAGTCGTAAGACGCTCTTTGACATGTTGGTAGAAAGAGCATGCTCGATTGTATCTCAAATGTTGTGAAATGTAAACACCAGAGGCTGGAGCTGCTAGCATTTGCTCGACATGAAGGGAAAGTTGACTGTTGGAAAGTTGAAGTCATCCCTCTTGTCATGCAGTCTGGTGGAGAGTGTTTTAATTTGTCACTCTGAATCTTTATGCATAGATCTACATATGAAACAGATGAGGCGGTCTCACTGGTCTGTTTTTCTAGTTCAGGTGGGTAAATTTGTGGAAGGGAATCGGCAATTTGATTGTTATTGAACGATATCAGATCAACGATGTACCTGAAGCTTAAGTTAAACCAATCCGAACCGAAATGCTGATATCATATGAATAAAGAAACAGATCACCAAGAAGGGGGGCACAACTGATGCCCATGGGGATGCCTTCTTCTTGCCTGAATGTCTTACCCAAAACTTTTACGTAGATGTTTCCACAAAATTTCCTGAACCTCTGAAAAAGATCAAAACTGTATCTGTGGTCGCCACGTTTTGTAACAATAGCCCCATGGATGAAGGAATGAACTTGTTCCTTAAGTTTATCATGTGGGATAGTGGTGTACAAAGTTGAAAAATTAAATGTTTCGACAGAATGGAACTTGGTTCTTTTCTGAGATTGCAAAAAGTCAAGCAAATCTGTTGAGATTTTGAGAATCCACATGGTATTTCACTTGTCTCAAATACTTTCTGTGAATATAAAGAAAGTCCTTCCTTGATTGTATTAAGGATTATGGTAAGTTTTTGAGACAGGGATTAGTGGGTACATTTGCTGGACCAATCGATGCATCTCTCTTTGTGCGGATTTTTATGGAGCTTTGGAATTCAGTACAAAAGAAGAATGGACATGTCTTCAGGCTTTAGAGTCAAGTCAAAATGTAATGATGTATGTATGATTTATGTCGCATTTTAGGTAGGGTCATGAACAAAAAATATGTTTTTACTTAACCATTGATAATTTTGTGGGATTATACTTCTCACAAATGAAAACTTTGCAAAAGAATGACATTTTCGAAAAGAGGAAAAAGGTTTCACAGCTCCACAGCCGATCCTCAACATCTGCACCACTGGCTACGACGTCTACACAACTCCATATGCTGATCCTGTGTAGCACCACTGGCTACGACGTCTACACATTTCCATCTGCTGATCCTCCACATCTGCACCACTGGCTACGACGTCTACACAACTCCATCTGCTGATCCTGTGTAGCACCACTGGCTACGACGTCTACACATCTCCATCTGCTGATCCTGTGTAGCACCATTGGCTACGACGTCTACACATCTCCATCTGCTGATCCTGTGTAGCACCACTAGCTAAGCGGTCTACACATATCCATCTGCTGATCCTGTGTAGCACCACTGGCTACGACGTCTACACAACTCCATCTGCTGATCCTGTGTAGCACCACTGGCTACGACGTCTACACATCTCCATATGCTGATCCTGTGTAGCACCACTGGCTACGACGTCTACACATCTCCGTCTGCTGATCCTGTGTGGCACCGCTGGCTACGACGTCTACGCATCTCCATCTACTGATCCTGCACATTTCCATCTGCTGATCCTCCACATCTGTACCACTGGCTACGACGTCTACACATCTCCATATGCTGATCCTGTGTAGCACCACTGGCTACGACGTCTACACATCTCCATAAGCTGATCCTGTGTAGCACCACTGGCTACGACGTCTACACATCTCCATATGCTGATCCTGTGTAGCACCACTGGCTACGACGTCTACACATCTCCATCTGCTGATCCTGTGTGGCACCGCTGGCTACGACGTCTACGCATCTCCATCTACTGATCCTGCACATTTCCATCTGCTGATCCTCCACATCTGCACCACTGGCTACGACGTCTACACATCTCCATATGCTAATCCTGTGAAGCACCACTGGCTACGACGTCTACACATCTCCATCTGCTGATCCTATGTAGCACCACTGGCTACGACGTCTACACATCTCTATCTGCTGATCCTGTGTAGCACCACTGGCTACGACGTCTACACATCTCCCATTGAAGCCCATTTCTGGTGTCTCCCGCAGTGATATTGCTGGAATATTACCCACTCACTATTTCATCGTCCTTTGTTGAATGTAAACTAGTGTCCAAAAGAAACGATACCACCTGTTTGCAACGACATAAAAGAAAAACTAAACAATGCAGAAGTTTAGGATTGGTGTTATGCTTTTGAGAAATCCTTTCACACCATCTGTACAAAGGGGTCGAAAAATGAACATTTTGTTAGAGCACTGATCACAGAAACAACGGGAAATGTCACACCACACGTCTCAAAGTCAAGTCAGTAGCGGGTATGTCCACCGTGAGCATCAATACATGCCAGAACACGCCTACGGACTGATGACGTCAAACGTCTGATGACGTTGGGAGTGATGCGTTGCCATTCCTCGAGGAGACATCGTTCCAAGTCCTGGACGTTGACTGGAGGCACACGGCGACGTCGGATTTGCCGATCGAGGTGGTCCCATAAGTGCTCGATGGGATTCATGTCCGGTGAACATGCGGGCCATTGCAAAACCTGTACGTTGGCGTTGGCAAGGAAGTTCTGTGTCAATCTTGCTGTGTGTGGCCTTGCATTGTCATGTTGGAAAAGGAGTCCACGAGGCTGTTGCTGAATAAAGGGCACCACAACAGGCCGTAGGATGTCATCAAGATAACGCTGTGCATTCAGGTTTCCACGAATTACGACAAGCATCGTTTTGACGTCACCACATATGCCACCCCAAACCATTAACCCTCCACCTCCAAACGGCCGGACCTGTTGGATACAGTTAGGCGCCAAACGTTCACCAAATCGTCGGTATACAAGCTGCCGTCCATCGTTTCTGAAGATGAGGAATCTGCTCTCATCAGAGAACATAACACGTGCCCAGTCCCGCCGTTGCCAACGTCGAACTCGCCTGGCCCAGATCAGTCTGTTGTTCCGGTGTCGAGGCGTCAGGAGCGGTCCGCGGTAGGGATGACGTGGCCGGATACCATACTGCCGTAGTCTCCTGTAGACGGTCTGTCGACTGACCCTGTGTCCCAGTGCTGTAGCCGCCGTGGACGTCGCTGTTACGGTGCGGTTCCTCAGGTGTAATACTCGGATGTAACCATCTTCACGGGGCGTGGTTACTCGTGGTCTTCCACTCCCCGCCTGTCTGACGTCTGACCTGTCTGACGTAACCGCTGCATCAACCTGGTGATAGTGATGCGTGCGCCGCCCAACCTTCTGGCGACGTCGACGTGTGAAGCTCCTTGTTGGACCATTCCAACGGCGCTCTCTCTCTCGATGGCTGTCAAACGTGGCATATCTTGTGTTCTTTTTGTTGCTGTGATCAGCCGTTTTATACAGTTTTTATGCATGTGCAGAACATGCTAGAGAGGGAAATGTCACTTTCACGAAATTTACGTTTTTTCCCGGAAGTGATCACGTGTTCCCGGTATTTTTTATCGACTATGCTGTGTTTGGGATGTGCAATACGAATTGGCATGTTTTCATACTAGACAATTCACTTAGTAAAAAACAATTTTGAAAATAAGTTGGTATCGTTTCTTTTGGACACTAGTTTATATGGTAAAACATTTTTTTACTTTTTTCGTATAACTTTAAATAGTCACGATATGGCCGAAGTTGTGACTTTATAAAAAAATCACTGAATAAAAGAGCTGGTAAATAATTCAGTGCAAGTGAGAAGAGGTTCCAGATTGTATTTCTATTGCTTGTGTATAATACATGTTAATTGCCCTCGGGGTTTTCCTTATCTTTTCAGCAGTAAATAATAGAACTCTTGAGCCTTTGTTGTATATGAAACAAAACCCTAAAGCCTTATCATTATATTTCTATTACTTGTGGCATTAAAAATTGACTAATCAGTGGTATCAGATTAAGTGCATGCACGTCTGTGTTTGGGTGTGTCATTGTGTGTGTGTGAGCGTGCGTGAGTTCGTGCGTGCGTGCGTGCGTGCGTGCGTGCGTGCGTGTGTGTGTGTGTGTGTGTGTGGCTGCTTGTACTAGCCCGAACTGATGCCGATTTATAGTGCTAGCACACTCATATACCATGCCGCAGTTTAACAGGAATAACCCACTCAGACACAGTATAGTGACTCCGAGCCGACCAGCCCTTGTTTTAGCCCCATAATGCTGAGCGCTAGACAGGGTAACAACAAGTACCATCTTTTGACGTCTTTTGGTATGACGCAGCTTGGTATCGAACCCCGGACCTCCGCTCTCTGGTAGACACTCTACGACTAGACCGAGGAGGCGGTCGTTAGACGCTTGGGGTTAAGACTGACCGCAATAGCCTCTGCATATTTAGATCTGGTCATCTGTGTGTCAAAAATGACAAGTTACTATCAGTACTGCTAACTTTAGAACTCACACTGTGAGGGCAACTGTTAACAGATTACTTAAATCATTGATGCTTTAGCTTGGTTATTATTGGCTAGTACCTTAAAATAACATTGGTTTATATTCGTCAATGCGCCCTAATGCAGCCGGTCTGTCTATTTAATTATGTTGCTCCTTCGTGTGGTGTATTTAGGTCCGCTTAAAACTCTTTGACAATTACGAGTCGGCACCTTTTTGGAGGAGGAGTTACTTCAGCGTGGGCAGCATCATCTTTAGTTAAGCACCTTGTCAGCAAGAAACACAACATGTGAACTAGTGACCTAACATGATGATGATGACTTTAGAGCCAACCATTTGCTCTTTGATATTTTGAATGTTTATTTATTAAAACTATCAGTCCTCCCAGACGGAATAAATAGTTTTTTTTATCAAGATCACGTGAACAAAACAGATCTTTTAATTAAATCCTTTTTTGCTTTACTGGTTGGCTACCAGTCCCAGTGCAGAAAAATACTGCGAAGTTCTTGATTTGGAGGACATTGGTACCCGATGGAAGGATCGTGTTTACTTTATATCCACCCTTGAACTAAGAGTTACATCTATCCGCGACTTAGCAAGATGAAAGTGTTACTTGTTTTGTTGCTCTTTGCCCCAGTTGTGGTAGCAAAGATGCCTGAAGTTCAAACCCATCTGTTTCAAAGAGTCTTTTCTCTGGATAACATGAATGTTTCAGAGATCCCCTCCAGGTTCAGTCAGTGTGAGGGTTTCCTGGAATGCGGGTCAATCTGTTCACGGGACGATCTGTGTGTCGCTATGGTGCACTATGATGGCAAGTGCTACACCTATGCTTCATCTGTTTCGCCATCTGGCATCGCAAAACCTGGCGCCAGAGCTTACACCAAGCGCAGAGGTGAGATACGAACTACAAGCCTTATGTTTAATACTAACTTCACATGTCTCATGCATCATTCTATTTCATAAATGTATTGCAGTCATTATACTATATTGCTTTAATCCAAATGTGATTGTTACCATTATCATTATCATTATCATTGTGTACATCACCATCCATCTTGCTAGCTTAAATACTCAGCAGTTGGTCGCACAGGAGGGCGACATTCACTTATACACCTCTAGTGACGTCAGCCTGTTGTTTCACGGGGCCGTGATTTCGGTGGAGTTAGTGTGTGAGTGAGTTATTTGAGCCATATAGCGACGGTAAAGGCTGATATCAACAAGACACCAGCGTTTTCAGTATCCAACGCCATGGAGTTCATGATAATTTTCTTTTGAATTTAGTGAATATATAATATAACAAAAAGTCTTAAGACTGTTTTCTCTTTATGCCATCAAAATAATTGATCGAATTTAAAATTAATTCTTACAAAAGGCCCTTCTCTGGAACAAAATAATTCATGGCAGTAAATTTTCGAACTCTGTCTTTGGTATGTCTTAGATAAGCTTATTCCAGTAGTTTCTGAGAATTTTTTTCCCCATTGCAGAGACTATGCACTTTGCAAAATAACATGGCTCAAAAGGCCGCCGTAACTGTGTATGCTCAAAATCTAAAAACATGTAGCAGGGGAGAAAAAACTGTTACCAAATGCCAAGATTGACAAGAAATCAGCAACACCAAGCCAATGGACGATTGCAAGCTGGACAAACCAGATCGCTTTGTTACTGCAGCGGAAACTACTCGACACATCGGGGAGACACCTACGACACATTACTGCAGACACCGTGCGTCAACGATTGACGAGACACCTCCACTGTCTGACAACGCCGTGGGGGACGTTATTCGGATGCTTGTGTTGTTGAGAGAGACTCGTGGGGTGATCCGAGCATCATGGTGTGGGGTGGAATTGGTCTTGCACAGAGGGTCGGCCCTGTGGTCTTCCAGAACATACCAGGGAAAGGCAATGGTGTCACAGCAGCTCGGTACATTGATCAAGTCTTGGGACCAAGCGCCATACCTCATTTGGTGTTTCAGCATGATAACGCCCGTGCCCACACCGCAAGAGACTTCCGCCAGCAGAATGGCATCAGAACCATGCAGTGACCTGCCCTCAGTCCCGATTTAAATCCCACTGAGCACCTGTGGGACGGGATTCAAAGACGACTGAATGACGTCTGACCAAGGCCAACATTGTAGTTGAACCGCGTCAGGCGTTCCTCAGGGGTTTGGTTCAAGTGCCTATGACCTTCATCAACCGCCTCAACTATTCCATGTATCGACGTTGCACGGCAGTCATCAATGCACATGGCAAACACATGAGATACTGCCTTTTGATGCCATTTTCTCAGAGACTAGAGTGTTTCACTTTAAGAACATTTGACACTTTAATTTCAACCTTCATGATCAGTTTTGCCACGTTTCATCTTTCAATATGTCTCAAAGTATGTTTACACTGTTTGGACAAATAAGGTCTCTCCTGCATCTATCCATGGTGACCAATCTTTTTTTCGGTTCAGTATATGTTTGACGGTGAACAGTTCCTCACAAGGGATAGACCTATGAGATCTGTCCTCATTTAAATTAGCAGATATTCGTGACTAAACCGACTGTGGCCAATACATCGTCGCAAAATGACCTCACCATGTCTTGACTGACAACCATTTATTGGGTTCAATTCATAAAGTTGATTGATTCATACTTGGTTGTCCCATCTTCTTTGCATGAGATCCCGAGTATAACTTTTGATGGTTGGCTTGAAATTACGAGACAGGGAGAAGAGATCCAGCATCTGCTTTGCAGTCCCCTGCTATGGCTACATGACTTGGCTACCAGCAAATTGGACAACAGAAAGATCCTTATGAAGTTCTAAAATGTCTTGGATAAAAGGATGATTCGAGGACACATTTTTAAGTGCCTGAAGTCAAAACAAGGAGTCGGAAAAAAATATTGCACATTGCATTTGTTGCTGAATAGAGGTCAAAGTTGTTAAGATAGCTTTGGCTTCAGCAGTGAAGATTAAATTATTACTTGGGCTTCTTGTGGAAACAGTTACATGGGTCCAATGACGGTCACACGCGCAACTTCGCTACTATCTCTGCAACCGCGGATACAGTGACTTAGCTTTGGAACTGCTCGGTGACCTAGCCCGTTGTGGCTGGTAGGTTTTGCCACAACATGACTTCCTGTGACGAGATTGTCAATAGGTCTATGCCACGTGACTGCCGCACCCCTACTCTTCGTGAGGACTTCCAATGGTGCTTTGCCACAGTTTCTTCAAACTGGCTACTGGTGGGTCCACCTTCTCTATGTTGTGATCCAGTATTGGCAGATGTGCTCATTTAGATCGAGACTGACCAAGAAAACCGACCAACTGGAGGAACTCTGTTAAAACTTTCTCGAGAATGGTGTGGTCTCGCTTCGTCGTCCATGTAGTCGTGTCTAGTAACCAGAGAGTGGTTATCAAAATTGGATGAAGGATTTGACGCATGTACGTGTCACCTGTCACATTCCCCAGTACAGTGACAACAGGCAACAATGGTCAAGACAATAGTTCATCATAATATGAAATGGTACTTTCATTTGGCGTGGTCAGTGCTTTTTCACAAATCGCGAGGGCTGTTTATGTCATCTCACATAGGTGGTAGTCACAGAATGATTGACTTAATAGATTTATTCAGGTCCCAAAGTGTCCAATCTTTAACGATGTGTACCATCTGAAAAATTCAAAAGTGATTTCCCAACAAAAGACATATTCAGTTTAGGTGCGAATATACCAAGGATTTGTAGTATACCCCAGCTACTGGTAAGTTGTTTTAGACACTTGGGTCAGATATATTGGTAGGCAAAGCATTAACACCACTAAGATGTTCTTTCCAACCTGTGGTATTGCAACATACAATACTTCAATACTTACAAATTCAACAACAGTTAAGTTGGTGGTTATTCTTATTTTCTCGATCATAATGGTGGATTTCTGAGTCATAAGTAGCGGCTCCAGCCGTGGGTTACATGACCCTCAATTCTGGAGAGACTGCTTTTTCTCTCAACTCGTTCGGGATTACAATCTTTGTACCATATGCATACAATTGAAAGGCAGTTAAAAATTCACAACGGGTCCCTTGAAAACAGAGCTTGTAAAAGTAATTTTCAAAAACTAGATACCATCATCATCAAGGCCTGCGGCTTTGCCTTGGAGTCTTTTGAACTTCTCCCATTCATAGTATGTATGTAGAGGCAGGTGAGCTTTCGCTTACAGCACACCGTCTGAAATTATCCTTAAAATACATCACTAAATTACATTTCAGTCAGTAAAATCCAGCTTTTTAGCGATCTAATCCACCTTATGTTGATATTTACTATAAGAAATCATCTCTTTTTCCACCAATTGGATTGAGAAATAAATCTGCAATTTCCGCTGCTCAAATTAACTTTTAAGATTCCCATCCAACTTTTTGTCATCACCTCCTTGGCAAATGGTAAGGCCAAATATAGACATTGACTAACCTTAAATCAGACATAAACCCACTAATTAATAAACAATAATAAAATCAATTTAGAAACACATATGACACTTACAAATCTATATTTAAAAATGGATCCAAGGATGGTGGCACAGTTGCTTATCTGTCACTGGATAAGGACTAGTATCTTCAAGATTACCAGATAACAGCCCCATATTCACAGCAGAAGCAAACGACATTTTAACGGCTCTAAAATATATCAATAACCAAGCTGGACATAAAGAATTCATTATCATATTTTCAGATGTTCTTTCGTGTCTTTAGGCTATTAAAATACACTACTGGGCAAAAGAAAATTTCCACTTTAAGAATAGTTGTATAAAAAGCAAAAAAGCTGGTACAGGTTTGAACCCCCGCAGAAAACATTCGCCCAAAAGCAACATGACCACAACCACAACGCAGATTTTCGAACGCAGCTTTCCAAATCATGCATTGTTGAAAACGTGCAAAACGTGATTTTGAGACATTGGTCCAAATGCACGTGCGTGATTGTGGCATAAATACCGACGTTGGACAGAGGAGGCATTCAGTAAGCAAAATAACACCAAGAATATGCCCAGACTTACACAAGCGCAACGAGACAGAGCGATCGGTATGGCCAATAAGGGGGCTACTCAACGTCAGATAGCCAGAACCTTCAACTGCTCCCAGACCACCATCAGCAAGTTGATAATCCGCTACCAACAGGACAGACTCAAGACCGGCCAAGATAGGGGAGACCGAGAGTGACAACACCGGCCGAAGACCGCTACATCCGGCAGATTCACCTCCGAAACAGATGTGTGACGGCGACGTCAACGGCGGCAACAACACTGGGGCATGCCATCAGCAGACGAACAGCCCTTCGACGACTTCGTACGGCTGGTATACGAGCCTACCGACCCTTCCGTGGAATGGCCTTGACCCGTCTACACCGTCAACGCAGACTGCAATGGACACGAACTGTACGTCGGTGGCAGCGGCCTGACTGGGCGAGCGTGCTCTTTACAGATGAAAGTCGGTTCTGTCTGTTCAGGAACGATGGCAGAGTTCGAGTTTTTCGACCAAGGGGAGAGCGACTGACGCCAAACTGCATTAGAGACGTTCACCCGTTTGGAGGTGGAGGCGTCATGGTATGGGGTGGCATTTGTGGCCCGATAACAACACGGCTGGTTATCATCCTAGGAAACCTGAATGCTCAGAGATACAGGGATGAAGTGTTGAGACCTGTTGTTGTGTTCTTTCTTCAACATCAGCCAAGAGGATTAATTTTGCAACAAGACAACGCAAGGCCTCACACCGCCCGAGTTGTTCAAGACAACCTGAACAACGTTAACGTCAAAGTATTGCCCTGGCCACCTTGTTCTCCAGACATGAACCCCATTGAACATCTCTGGGATCATCTTGATCGTCAGCTGAACAGACTCTGTTGAACTTATGGAACAGGATTACTGTTGACGTTATCCGCCGACTGACGACGTCAATGAGGAGGCGTGTGTTGGCGTGCATGGATGCCCAGGGTGGTCACACTCGCTATTGATGACGTGTTACCTGACTACTGTGTCATTAATGGACTCTTCGTGCACTTTTTCAATGAACTCTGATTTGTGAAATTTTATATTTGGACCCCCTGACTCTTTCTTTGTGTATTTCGGAGAATGCAATATCGGCATTACATAGAGAATAACCCGAGTGTCTTTTGATATCAAATATATCAACACGAGTTGATAAAAGTGGGAAAACTCCGAGGCTTGCCGAGCACCATTCAGATTTTCAAGCCTTTTTAACAAGAACCAGCATGAGATGTGTCTGCACCTTACTAGAACCAGCATGAGATGTGTCTGCACCTTACTCGAACCAGCATGAGATGTGTCTGCACCTTACTCGAACCAGCATGAGATGTGTCTGCACCTTACTCGAACCAGCATGAGATGTATATGCACCTTACTCGAACCAGCATGAGATGTGTCTGCACCTTACTCGAACCAGCATGAGATGTGTCTGCACCTTACTCGAACCAGCATGAGATGTATCTGCACCTTACTAGAACCAGCATGAGATGTGTCTGCACCTTACTAGAACCAGCATGAGATGTGTCTGCACCTTACTCGAACCAGCATGAGATGTGTCTGCACCTTACTCGAACCAGCATGAGATGTGTCTGCACCTTACTAGAACCAGCATGAGATGTGTCTGCACCTTACTAGAACCAGCATGAGATGTGTCTGCACCTTACTCGAACCAGCATGAGATGTGTCTGCACCTTACTAGAACCAGCATGAGATGTGTCTGCACCTTACTCGAACCAGCATGAGATGTGTCTGCACCTTACTAGAACCAGCATGAGATGTATATGCACCTTACTCGAACCAGCATGAGATGTGTCTGCACCTTACTCGAACCAGCATGAGATGTGTCTGCACCTTACTCGAACCAGCATGAGATGTATCTGCACCTTACTAGAACCAGCATGAGATGTGTCTGCACCTTACTAGAACCAGCATGAGATGTGTCTGCACCTTACTCGAACCAGCATGAGATGTGTCTGCACCTTACTCGAACCAGCATGAGATGTGTCTGCACCTTACTAGAACCAGCATGAGATGTGTCTGCACCTTACTAGAACCAGCATGAGATGTGTCTGCACCTTACTCGAACCAGCATGAGATGTGTCTGCACCTTACTAGAACCAGCATGAGATGTGTCTGCACCTTACTAGAACCAGCATGAGATGTGTCTGCACCTTACTAGAACCAGCATGAGATGTGTCTGCACCTTAGTTGAACGTAGCAAAGTGTGTTTCCATCGGGCACGTGGTCTCACACATAAGTGTTGTGATTCAACTGTTGATAACGAAAGGATTGTCTAAGACGTGGAAAGCTTGTTTTATGTTGCGTGAGTTTATATCCTCGTCGCCATTGTGGCATTCCACTAGACTTTGCTTCATACAATAGCTGGACACTGTACACTGGACACTGTCCACTGGACACTGGACACTGTCCACTGGACACTGGACACTGTTCACTGGACACTGGACACTGTTCACTGAACACTGGATACTGGACACTGTTCACTGGACACTGGACACTGTTCACCGGACACTGGACACTGTTCACTGGACACTGGACACTGGACACTGGACACTGCACACTGGACACTGCACACTGCACACTGGACACTGAAACACTGGACACTGTTCACTGGAGTCTGCACACTGGACACTGCAACACTGGACACTGCAACACTGCACACTGGACACTGAAACACTGGACACTGGACACTGGACACCGGACACTGCACACTGGACACTGCACACTGGACACTGCACACTGGACACTTGAACACTTGACACTGAAACACCGGACACTGGACACTGTTCACTGGACACTGGACACTGTTCACTGGACACTGGACACTGGACACTGTTCACTGGACACTGGACACTGGACCACTGGACACTGGACACTGGACCACTGGACAATGGACACTGCACACTGGACACTTAAACACTGGACACTGGACACTGAAACACTGGACACTGGACACTGGATGCTGAAACACTATAACACTGGACACTGAAACACTGGACACTGGACACTGACACACTGGACACTGGACACTGGACACTTAAACACTGGACACTGGACACTGAAACACTGGAGACTGGACACTGAAACACTGGACACTGGACACTGAAACACTGGACACTGGACACTGGACACTGAAACACTGGACACTGGACACTGGACACTGGACACTGAAACACTGCACACTGCACACTGGACACTGAAACACTGGACACTGGACACTGAAACACTGGAGACTGGACACTGAAACACTGGACACTGGACACTGAAACACTGCACACTGGACACTGGACACTTAAACACTGGACACTGGACACTGAAACACTGGAGACTGGACACTGAAACACTGGACACTGGACACTGAAACACTGCACACTGGACACTGGACACTGAAACACTGGACACTGGACACTGAAACACTGGACACTGGACACTGGACACTGAAACACTGGACACTGGACCATGCACACTGGACACTGCACACTGGACACCGGACACCGGACACCGCACACCAGACACTGAAACACTGGACACTGTTCACTGGACACTGGACACTGGACACTGAAACACTGAACACTGGACACTGGACACTGAAACACTGGACACTGGACACTGGACACTGAAACACTGGACACTGGACACTGTTCACTGGACACTGGACACTGGACCACTGGACACTGGACACTGGACACTGAAACACTGGACACTGGACACTGGACACTGGACACTGACACAATGGACAATGGACACTGCACATTGGACACTTAAACACTGGACACTGGACACTGAAACACTGGACACTGGACACTGGATGCTGAAACACTATAACACTGGACACTGAAACACTGGACACTGGACACTGACACACTGGACACTGGACACTGGACACTTAAACACTGGACACTGGACACTGAAACACTGGACACTGGACACTGACACACTGGACAATGGACACTGCACACTGGACACTTAAACACTGGACACTGGACACTGAAACACTGGACACTGGACACTGGATGCTGAAACACTATAACACTGGACACTGAAACACTGGACACTGGACACTGACACACTGGACACTGGACACTGGACACTTAAACACTGGACACTGGACACTGAAACACTGGAGACTGGACACTGAAACACTGGACACTGGACACTGAAACACTGGACACTGGACACTGGACACTGGACACTGAAACACTGGACACTGGACACTGAAACACTGGACAGTGGACCATGCACACTGGGCACTGAAACACTGGACACTGCACACTGGACACCGGACACCGGACACCGCACACCAGACACTGAAACACTGGACACTGTTCACTGGACACTGGACACTGGACACTGAAACACTGGACACTGCACACTGGACACTGAAACACTGGACACTGGACACTGGACACTATTCACTGGACACTGCACACTGCACACTGGACACTGGACACTGGACACTGCACACCGGACACTGCACACTGGACACTGGACACTGGACACTGGATGCTGCACACCGGACACTGGACACTGGACACTGGACACTGTTCACTTGACACTGGACACTGGACACTGCACACTGGACACTGGACACTGGACACTGCACACTGGACACTGTTCACTGGACACTGCACACTGAAACACTGGACACTGTTCACTGGAGTCTGCACACTGGACACTGCAACACTGGACACTGCAACACTGCACACTGGACACTGGACACTGGATACTGGACACTGTTCACTGGACACTGCACAATGGACACTGCACACTGGACACTGGACACTGGACACTGCAACACTGCACACTGGACACTGGACACTGGACACCGGACACTGCACACTGGACACTGCACAATGGACACTGCACATTGGACACTTAAACACTGGACACTGGACACTGAAACACTGGACACTGGACACTGGATGCTGAAACACTATAACACTGGACACTGAAACACTGGACACTGGACACTGACACACTGGACACTGGACACCGGACACTTAAACACTGGACACTGGACACTGAAACACTGGACACTGGACACTGACACACTGGACAATGGACACTGCACACTGGACACTTAAACACTGGACACTGGACACTGAAACACTGGACACTGGACACTGGATGCTGAAACACTATAACACTGGACACTGAAACACTGGACACTGGACACTGACACACTGGACACTGGACACTGGACACTTAAACACTGGACACTGGACACTGAAACACTGGAGACTGGACACTGAAACACTGGACACTGGACACTGAAACACTGGACACTGGACACTGGACACTGGACACTGAAACACTGGACACTGGACACTGAAACACTGGACAGTGGACCATGCACACTGGGCACTGAAACACTGGACACTGCACACTGGACACCGGACACCGGACACCGCACACCAGACACTGAAACACTGGACACTGTTCACTGGACACTGGACACTGGACACTGAAACACTGGACACTGCACACTGGACACTGAAACACTGGACACTGGACACTGGACACTATTCACTGGACACTGCACACTGCACACTGGACACTGGACACTGGACACTGCACACCGGACACTGCACACTGGACACTGGACACTGGACACTGGATGCTGCACACCGGACACTGGACACTGGACACTGGACACTGTTCACTGGACACTGGACACTGGACACTGCACACTGGACACTGGACACTGGACACTGCACACTGGACACTGTTCACTGGACACTGCACACTGAAACACTGGACACTGTTCACTGGAGTCTGCACACTGGACACTGCAACACTGGACACTGCAACACTGCACACTGGACACTGGACACTGGATACTGGACACTGTTCACTGGACACTGCACAATGGACACTGCACACTGGACACTGGACACTGGACACTGCAACACTGCACACTGGACACTGGACACTGGACACCGGACACTGCACACTGGACACTGCACAATGGACACTGCACACTGGACACTGGACACTGGACACTGCAACACTGCACACTGGACACTGGACACTGGACACCGGACACTGCACACTGGACACTGCACAATGGACACTGCACACTGGACACTGGACACTGGACACTGCAACACTGCACACTGGACACTGGACACTGCACACTGGACACTGCACACTGGACAATGGACACTGGACACTGGACACCGAACACCGGACACCGCACACCGGACACCGTTCACTGGACACTGCACACTGGACACTGGACACTGGACACTGTTCACTGGACACTGCACACTGTTCACTAGACACTGTTCACTGGACACTGGACACTGGACACTAGACACTTGACACTGGACACTGGACACTGGACACTGCACACTGTTCACTAGACACTGTTCACTGGACACTGGACACTGGACACTAGACACTAGACACTTGACACTGGACACTGGACACTGGACACTGTTCACTGGACACTGGACACTGGACACTGGACACTGGACACTAGACACTTGACACTGGACACTGGACACTGGACACTGCACACTGTTCACTAGACACTGTTCACTGGACACTGGACACTGGACACTAGACACTAGACACTAGACACTTGACACTGGACACTGGACACTGAAACACTGGACACTGGACAATGAAACACGAAACACTGGACACTAGACACTAGACACTAGACACTTGACACTGGACACTGGACACTGAAACACTGGACACTGGACAATGAAACACGAAACACTGGACACTAGACACTAGACACTAGACACTTGACACTGGACACTGGACACTGGACACTGAAACACTGGACACTGGACAATGAAACACGAAACACTGGACACTGGACACTGGACACTTAAACACTGGACACTGGACACCGGACACCGCACACTGGACACTGAAACACTGGACACTGGACACCGGACACCGCACACAGGCCACTGGACACTGGACACTGGACACTGCACACTGGACACTGGACACTGCACACTGCACACTGCACACTGCACACTGGACACTGCACACAGGCCACTGGCCACTAGCCACTGGACACTGCACACTGAACACTGGACACTGGACACTGCACACTGCACACAGGACACTGGACACTGGACACTGCACACTGGACACTGGACACTGGACACTGCACACTCTTCAATGCACACTGCACACTGGACACTGGACACTGGACACTGCACACTGGACGCTGCACACTGCACACAGGACACTGCACACTGCACACTGCACACTGCACACTGGACACTGGACACTGCAATATTGAAACACTGGACACTGGACACTGAAACAAAGACAGGAGTTAAACAAATGAAATAAGTCGATGATGATAGATGTTTTCTCTGTACATTTGTCACTGAAAATTAGGTATGCCTAAATTCTAACTCTGTAAATGCCCCTTCAAGGGGATGGACGAGCACTGGTCTACAGACCTCGGGGAGAATACTACGCCGGAACTGCGTACAGGAAGTGGACAGGTTTGGTGGGGGTAGCGTTATGTCGGCGGCTATCTCTTATCACGAAAAACTAATGTTCACCTTGAAGATAACATTATGTTCGATAGCAGTACAATCATGGTAAATTACTTAATCATATTTTGCTAGTCTTTACGAGAACATCTATACATATCTAGCAATGAGGGCACGATATTATCATATGATCTGTTGTCAGTTGCCGCAAAGTCACCTATAATGAAATATTTATTTCAAAGAAAAATATTAACATTACGTTTGAAAACACAAGCGACAAAAAACATTTCCGTCATCATAATAATCATAAGCATGTGTTTGGGCATCAAAGCCAAATAGTAATGACACCTGGTGTTCGCGAAAAGGTGAGATTCCCCACCCCAACTGGTGGCATAAACATGTGCAAATGTGTGTCAACATGAACAGAAACACAGGAACATATGGTCAGTGTCAAAATAGGGGACTACAAGGACAGGAAATACCTGGAATTTTAATGCTTGAATGCAAGAATTTTAATGCTTGAATGCAAGAGCCATGGTGGGCATTCCATGCTTTAATGATGAATATGGAAAGCTGAATTGTCAAAGATCGAAATGATGTATAATATTGTGCATTTCAGCCAAGACATGCCCACCCGACTTCCATCACGACAAAGAAGCACGGCTGTGCGTGAAGATCGTTGCGAACCCTTACGGAACCTTCAGTGAGAAGAGATGCACCGAACAGTCCAAAGATGCCCGTCCTGCCCAGATTGAAACAGCACGGAAACATCGAGCAGTGGTGATCTATGTGGATAAAAAAGGTTATGGATTATGTATCAGTTATATGTAACAAACTGTTGTTGAACATCTATGGTTTCAATTAATTTAGAAACTGTAATTATGATTGAAGATCGCTATTTCTTGAAAATAACAATACAGCCTCTATGTGAACAGTATGGCACAACCAGTATAAATCAACTGACAGGTGAGTGAAATGAGAAACTGTATTTTGGATTCTATGAGCCAGGGAATATAAGTTAACTTATTTGATTTTAGGAACCATGTCAAACGTCTTCGTTGGTGGCAGAACAAATGCCAAGGGAGCCTATTCCTGGTTGGATGGCACTGCGATCAGGAGTAATATGTGGTGTCCGGGTCGTTCTTTAGGCCAGAAATGTGTTCAACTTTGGACAAAGGGGGGATTTTGCCTGAAAGATTGTGATTGCTATTCTTCTAAAGAAATATTGTGTGAAGTGCCCCTGAATGAGTAGCAGGAAAGTTGCACTGAACACTTTTATTTGACTATTGTGAGGTGATATTGTGTTGCGGACATTTTAGTCCATTTACGAAATTTAAAAATTTGTTGGTAACAAACCAAGATATAGCTAATGATTCATTACAGACATTATCATAAGAAATTTTCAAACATTAGATTAACACAATATGTGCTGTGCTGAAATATTACAATTTGTGAAGTTGACATAATAATTATTGTAACAACTGATGACTGAATTTTCTCTGGTCATTCATAGGTTTTCAAGGTATTCAGGGATCATATTAAAAATTAACAAGCTTAGCTGAGTTTAGACATACGTACTAAATGATGTTGTATATTTAAGAAATTATCTTGGATATGACTTTGTCAGATATTACTCTAGGGAATACATGATATATCTGTAATCAGCCATGACAGCTGGCAATCACCTATCCACCTTCAATAACTAGCGCTTTGAAAATGATGATTGACTTACATGTATGCTTATTTGGCATATTAACAATCGGATTTGTGTGGCTGGATTATTAATATCAAAACTAGGACAGACACAGGAAAAAATATTTACAATGTATGGCTGTTATATTGTTGAGTAAATATCTCCTTCTGTAAGTAGCCCCTACAGACACACCTGTGTTTTGTTAGATCCGTGTCACATACCTTTATTACATTCGCAAGAGACCCGTGGAGATTCCGGGATAGAATAGGTCTTCAGCAACCCATGCTTGCCGTAAAAGGCGACTATGCTTGTCGTAAGAGGCAACTAATGGGATCGGGTGGTCAGGCTCGCTGACTTGGTTGAAGCATCTCATCCAAGCTGAATTTCCCTCATCGTGTATAAGAATACTCTGCTTGAATAATGCCAATAAAATAAAGTGTTCTTGCAGTAGCGTTTCTTGTACAAGTAGTTACTTTTAGTACAAGATTATGTAAAGGACGTGGTTGTCACTACTCACATCACCTATTATTCATTATTAACAATATAAAACAAAATTAAGGAGCAATCCAAGGAACTACTTTCAGGACCCTGCGCCGAAAATTGTCTCCAGTATCAGGCTTGTCGCTTCTAACTCAACGGCACCGGACGTTAACACAACTATCAACCGCTGACGGTTCACTGAACTACATCCCATGAAACCTTTTTGCTTTAAACAACAAAAGTTACGGCCTAATGCTCAGGGAGGTCGGTGTTTTCGTTTTTGGGTTGTCAGTGTCGGTGGTGTACAGAGTTGCAATATTTTGATAGAATTGAACTTGTGATTTTGAAAGCCCAAGCACGGGTTCAACACGGGTACGGTGCTGACAAACCAAGAAACATAATCAGGGTGAAATCCACCAACATGGGGACGGTGCTGACAGACCAAGAAACATAATCGGGGTGAAATCCACCAACATGGGTACGGTGCTGACAGACCAAGAAACATAATCGGGGTGAAATCCACCAACATGGGGACGGTGCTGACAGACCAAGAAACATAATCAGGGTGAAATCCACCAACACGGGTACGGTGCTGACAAACCAAGAAACATAATCAGGGTGAAATCCACCAACATGGGGACGGTGCTGACAGACCAAGAAACATAATCAGGGTGAAATCCACCAACATGGGGACGGTGCTGACAGACCAAGAAACATAATCAGGGTGAAATCCACCAACATGGGGACGGTGCTGACAGACCAAGAAACATAATCAGGGTGAAATCCACCAACATGGGGACGGTGCTGACAAACCAAGAAACATAATCAGGGTGAAATCCACCAACATGGGGACGGTGCTGACAAACCAAGAAACATAATCAGGGTGAAATCCACCAACATGGGGACGGTGCTGACAGACCAAGAAACATAATCAGGGTGAAATCCACCAACATGGGGACGGTGCTGACAAACCAAGAAACATAATCAGGGTGAAATCCACCAACATGGGGACGGTGCTGACAAACCAAGAAACATAATCAGGGTGAAATCCACCAACATGGGGACGGTGCTGACAAACCAAGAAACATAATCAGGGTGAAAACCACCAACACGGGTACGGTGCTGACAAACCAAGAAACATAATCAGGGTGAAATCCACCAACATGGGGACGGTGCTGACAAACCAAGAAACATAATCAGGGTGAAATCCACCAACATGGGGACGGTGCTGACAGACCAAGAAACATAATCAGGGTGAAAACCACCAACATGGGGACGGTGCTGACAGACCAAGAAACATAATCAGGGTGAAATCCACCAACATGGGGACGGTGCTGACAAACCAAGAAACATAATCAGGGTGAAATCCACCAACATGGGGACGGTGCTGACAAACCAAGAAACATAATCAGGGTGAAATCCACCAACATGGGGACGGTGCTGACAGACCAAGAAACATAGTCAGGGTGAAAACCACCAACATGGGGACGGTGCTGACAAACCAAGAAACATAATCAGGGTGAAATCCACCAACATGGGGACGGTGCTGACAAACCAAGAAACATAGTCAGGGTGAAAACCACCAACATGGGGACGGTGCTGACAAACCAAGAAACATAGTCAGGGTGAAAACCACCAACACGGGTACGGTGCTGACAAACCAAGAAACATAATCAGGGTGAAATCCACCAACATGGGGACGGTGCTGACAAACCAAGAAACATAGTCAGGGTGAAAACCACCAACATGGGGACGGTGCTGACAAACCAAGAAACATAGTCAGGGTGAAAACCACCAACACGGGTACGGTGCTGACAAACCAAGAAACATAATCAGGGTGAAATCCACCAACATGGGGACGGTGCTGACAGACCAAGAAACATAGTCAGGGTGAAAACCACCAACATGGGGACGGTGCTGACAAACCAAGAAACATAATCAGGGTGAAAACCACCAACATGGGGACGGTGCTGACAGACCAAGAAACATAATCAGGGTGAAAACCACCAACATGGGGACGGTGCTGACAGACCAAGAAACATAATCAGGGTGAAAACCACCAACATGGGGACGGTGCTGACAGACCAAGAAACATAGTCAGGGGGAAACTGAAACCCATAGTCATTTGTGTCTGGCATGCTTAAATGACAACAGTGTGTTTCAATGACACAAGTGTGTTTAAATGACACCAGTGTGCTTGAATGATAAGTGTGCTTAAATGGCACCAGTATGCTTGAATGACACCAGTTAGCTTGAATGACACAAGTGTGCTTTTTGACACCAGTGTGCTTGAATGACACCAGAGTGCTTGAATGACACAAGTGTGCTTGAAAAGCACAAGTGTGCTTGAATGGCAACAGTGTGCTTGAATGACACAAGTGTGCTTGAAAAACACAAGTGTGCTTGAATGACTCAAGTGTGCTTCAATGACACAAATGTGCTTAATTGAGACCAGTGTGCTAGAATGACACCGTTGTGATTGAGTGACACCAGTGTGTTTCAATGACAACAGTGTGCTTAAATGACAGCAGTGTGCTTAAATGACACCAGTGTGCTTGAATGACACCAGTGTGCTTATATGACACACGTGAGCTTGAATGCCACCGGTGTGCTTGAATGACACAAGTGTGCTTAAATTACACCAGTGTGCTTATATGACACAAGTGTGCTTGAATGGCACCAGTGTGCTTCAATGACACAAGTGTGCTTCAATGACACAAGTGTGCTTCAATGACACAAGTGTGATTGAATGACACAAGTGTGATTGAATGACACAAGTGTGCTTCAATGACACAAGTGTGCTTCAATGACACAAGCATGCTTCAATGACACAAGTGTGCTTCAATGACACAAGTGTGCTTCAATGACACCAGTGTGCTTGAATGACACAAGTGTGCTTCAATGACACAAGTGTGCTTCAATGACACAAGTGTGCTTCAATGACACAAGTGTGATTGAATGACACAAGTGTGATTGAATGACACAAGTGTGCAGAGTTGCAGCTCTTTAGACCACGTCCATGTCCCAGCTGCATGAAGGGATCATAACATTCACGTCTACCACCTCAACACTCGAGTGCCATGAAATGAATGTTTATTGTTTTTATTTTCACAACTTTGACATTCACAGAAAAAACACTTTTTGCAAATAATACAAAGAAAATGAAACTGTGCTAGCTAATATTTCCTTCTCATGTACATATTTATGTGTTTTACATTTACTTCAGGGACAGTAACTGAGGTATCCCATACCTTGTTTGTGTCTCATACAGTCAGAGCAACACCAAACATCTTCAATATCACGGATTCAATATCAACAGATTTTCAACAACGTCAACTTTTTTCCCAACAGAGGAAGATCAGCATGTCTGTGTTATTCTTGTGCCAACTCTACTCAAACAGTAATAGTCATCAACCTGGCTGCATGCCAGTAAGTCGGAAAGTCTTGACAACAGAACTGATTTTTGAAATGTTTGCGAGCACAAATGGGAGTAGACTGCAGACTGACTAGGACCACAATTAACATCCTCATGTGTCAGGGGAATCAGAGCACTTCTTCTTCCGCCCTCTCACTGGGAGTTTTGCATGTTCGTCAAACAAGGTATTCTTCTCTAGAACCGTGTCCTCTGTGATTCTGATCTCTGAAGTATAGAAAATATATGTCACCTCATTAACTGTTTATTTACTTGTTGTATTACGCCGCACTCAGCTATTAAAGCTACATGATGGTGATCTGTAAATAATCAAGACTGGACCAGACAATCAAGTGATTACCATCACGATCCACGCAATTGGGATACGATGACATGTATCAACCAAGACAGCGAGCCTGACCATCCTGATCACGTTAGTCGCCTCTTACGACAAGAATTGTAAGTGAGTGAGTGAGTGAGTGAGTGAGTGAGTGAGTGAGAGTGAATGAGTGAGTGAGTGAGTGAGTGAGTGAGTGAGTGAGAGTGAGTGAGTGAGTGAGTGAGTGAGTGAGTGAGTGAGTGAGTGAGTGAGTGAGTGAGAGTGACAGAGTGAGTGAGTGAGTGAGAGTGAGTGAGTGAGTGAGTGAGTGAGTGAGTGAGTGAGTGAGTGAGAGTGAATGAGTGAGTGAGTGAGTGAGTGAGTGAGTGAGTGAGTGAGAGTGAATGAGTGAGTGAGTGAGTGAGTGAGTGAGTGAGTGAGTGAGTGAGTGAGTGAGTGAGTGAGTGAGAGTGAGTGAGTGAGTGAGTGAGTGAGTGAGTGAGTGAGAGTGAATGAGTGAGTGAGAGGGTTAACACGGCTTTGAAAAATATTTCAGTAATATCACATGTCAGTTTGTGGGAGGAAAGCTCAATGTCATGAAAGTTTTAAATATTTACCAATTTGTCAAAATCCATGGCATAAGCAAGGGATGCTACTTCGCAGAGTGGAAGAGACAACTGGACCACCCATTCCCCAAAATGAAACCACAGAAATATATGCCACGGGGTCACAACTGTTTACACAGTCATGTATCAGTGATTTGTATGCAAACTCCACTCTTGTTTCATTAGGGTGCAGACCCGGGAAGAATTGATCTACAGCAACACATGCTTGCGTGATTCGGTGACTAATGGGATCGGGTGGTCAGGCTCACTGACTTGGTTGATGCTTGTCATCGTATTCCAATTGTGTAGATTGATGATCATGATGTCAATCACTGGATTGTCTAGTCCAGACTCGATTATTTACAGACTGTCATTCTATAGCTGGAATATTGCTGTGTACGGCGTTAAAGAACAAACATACAAACAACATCATGACATCTTCCGGGGGCAAAAGAGTTAACTGACTTTAAAAGTCCAGTTTCAACCCTTGCCGAACTAGGCTGGAATTACTGGGCTCGATCGTAGCGCCACCAGTGGCTATTACCAGCTATGTCCCTTTTAAGCTTCTCCTATGGACCAATCAGATTCCACCAATCGTATCATTTGCGTTTGCTTCTCACAAAATGGTGGCGCCCGGTAAGGACGATCTGATCGATAATCAATATCTATATTGTGATAAAATGTGTCTTACATCGCAAAATGCATCAAATCACATGAGCACCTTGATTAAAAACATGAAAAAATTTGGAAAATATTTGCTGACAACTTGCTGGCGGTGCACATGCTTTGCAAATCCTGCAATCGACCGTAATCTGAACGACAGTTAACAAACCGGATTTCGATTTCGGTGCGCGATTTTGATTGGACTATGCATAGACTCATTAGCCCAGCCAAAATGTAACTCCATAATACCAGCCTAGTTTGGCAAGGGTGGAAACTGGACTTTTAAAGTCAGTTAACTCTCTCGCCTCGGGAAGATGCATCACGAGGGAGCTGTGTTCCCTTATTATCCTACTCCAGGACAAGAGACAAAACACATGCAAAAAAACATCACTGACTTCATGTACCAGTGGCAAAACATCTTTTACAATTCATTTTCTTACCATCAAACATCACCTACCTTTTTACTTTTTAAAGGATTGTAATAATGGATCATGCATTTATGCATGTTTGCCTTAACTGCTATTCCCAACAAGAACTTACAGGAAAGACACACTACCCTGACCAAGCAGTCTGAGATTTAAGTGAGTGAGTTTTGTTTTATGACACTTTTATCAATATTCCAGCAATATCACAGCAGGGGACATCAGAAATGGGCTACACACATTGTACCCATGTGGGGAATCAAACCCGGGCTTTCGATGTGACAAGCGAATGCCTTAACCACAAGGCTACCCCATCGCCCCTCTTCGGTATCAGCAGACACAAATTAATATGCTGAGAATAATATGCCATGATACAATTTCGGTCCAGTAAACTCAAATGTCTTTGGCACAGACTGAAATGTGGGTCTCATTCCCAGTGCATTATTGGTATCAGTAATAGGCTAGCGTGATGAAGGTGGAATATTGCCGACTGCGGCAGACAAAACTACACTTCACAGCTAGCTTCTCGTACCGTATGTTCCGTCCTCCCGAGCCTTTCCCTGCACAACCGTCTTCCTCAGTAGTTTCTCCGAGTCCTCTGCTACAGTGATCAACTGAAATATATAGAGGTCGAGACTGCAAGTATATACATATTCTGAATCATAGACTACCGTATCTGCCAAAGTAGCGCCAAGGTAGAATATCTTGTCAATTATTGGTTACTCGTGGCCTGCCACTCCGAGGATGGTCTCTGACTGCATTTGTCTGTTGCCAACGTTGCCATAAACACCAAATGGTGTTTTTGTGGATGTTAAATTGTCTTGCAACATCACGTTGACTCGATCCTACTTCAAACATACCAATGGCTCGCAGACGCTCATTTACGGACAGGCGTGGCATTTCGTAAGGTTAAATAATTGAGTAATTTTGTTCTTTTTCTGAGTGGTTGTTGTCAGCATGATGCTAAACAATGCATATGGAATCCCGTTAACGCACGTTTTTATACCCATTCTTGGGTAGTGAAATGCATGGGGCTTACATAAAATTCAACTTTTGCATGGAATGCATGCTTTTCTGTAGCAGTTGTGTTTTTGTGACTTGATTCCATACAGGTACTACAATATTGAAAACCAAACTTTACTTGTTTGAAAAATACACTAAAATATTGGTGTCACAGGAACTTTTGTTGTTGAGTGTAGGAATAGTGGTCCATATAGGATTATCAGGCCAATACGAGCAGACGACCAATTGCATGGAGAGTTGATCAATAGAAATGTCATTGTGTGGGTTGTCATTGTGTGGGTGTATTCATATTGACCTGGAATTGTTCATTACGCATGATCTGTCCCCAGTGAACTACTTTTGTAAGACCCGAATCTTGGTCATCCTGACTTGCAAGTATTGCTGAGCGCGGAGTTAAACAAACAAACAAACAAACAACCTCTGTTCCTTTTCAGAAGATGTAGATAAATGTGCAGTGCCTGATGATATCTACACAGATGGTCTTTTGTTGGAGCGACCTCACAAAAAAATTGTTCGTTTGAGTACAATTACACGTTAACAAAAAACAGAACCTCACAACTTGATCCAATTTAGTGGCCTCCCAGGACAAGCAATTGTGTGTGGACATGCTATAACAACCCTCCCCAGCTGGAGTCAAATTATACGTATTTTTACCTCCTTGATTTTGTTTGCATCTGTCTCCTGTGTATGTTTCCGGAACTCATCATTAATCTTTGATCTTCCAACTGAAGGCGAAGCAGAAACCATACACAATATTAATACAGTTAATGTGCAACACATATTTCATTATTACTTTCTGTAAGAAATATGTGCCAGTTGGAACGGATTTCCTTTTTGTTTGATATGGATGTGAGGTGAGATGGGGTTTAGCATCGTGTTCAAGATTATTTCACTTATATAGCAATGTGCATGCACACGTGTGTGTGTGCTTGTGTGTGTGTGGTTGCTTGCAAGAGTCAGGACTTATCTTGATTTTATACTGCTAGCCCACTGTGACACCATGCCGCAGTTTAACATGAATACCCCTCCCAGACACAGTATACCGACTCCGAGCCAACCAGTCCTTATTATGGCCCCTTAATGCCGAGCGCCAAACAGGGTAACAACAAGTACTATTTATTCCCATCTTTCGGTATGATGTGGCCCAGGGATCAAACCCCCTCCCTTTCCCTCCTTCGGGAAGATGCTCCACCACTCGACCACAGAGGCATGATTGACATGCAAGTGTGTATGTTTCAAGATTTGACCTTTCGGCATCACTACATCATCTTACAGAATGATTAGCATGATTAGAATCCCATGACACAGCTAAATTGTTCAAAAAACACAGACCATTACTAGCAGGCATCCTTAAACAATATGAATTTGTAGTGGACAAAAAAATCTATTTTTAATACCTATATATATATATCCTATGAGGCTAAGAGATTATAAAAGACAGATTTTTTTTAGTGTATACAGCTACATATTGCTGTGCTCAAACAGACATAAGATGCTCTCTCTTGAAGGTTCTTCATGCATATGTGTGTCTGAGAAAAAAAGAGCTATATCTCTTTTAAGCTTAGGAGTACTCAGAGCTACAGATAAAAATTATTTGTGTAAAATGCCCCCAAAAAATATTCAAAACCAAATTACTCTCAATAAACTTGCATAGAGAAATGCATGCATTAAATGAAAAACTCAAATGTATAAAAACAGCACGCATAAATATCCAATGATCATTTTTCAGCATGCGTACAAAGGAGCTAATTTGCAAAACAAAATTAAGAGCTAATTTACTTTCAGAGTCAATTAAGTCTATATGTTTAGAACAGTTATCATGGTTACATACATCTAAAACATTATTTCATTTTTTTAAATCTTAAAATGTTCACTCTTTGGGGGAAAGAAACAAAAAATATGAATAGATGAGTGAAAAAATATTGGTCACCCAATGAAAAATGTAATAACCCAATTAAAATAGAAACCCTACTGTTAAAACTCAATTGCTCAAAAAGTTATCTGGAGCTCTGATACTTATGTTGGTGTGATTGATAGTAATGCAATAATAAATCCAAATAGGCCATGTTGGCTGGACCTGCAAGAGCGACTCCATCGCCCTGGAACACCTTCTTCCTGGCTCGGTGTAAAGACCGGAACACTGACAGTACCTGAAAAAATGCGAGAATCTAAATATACAATAAAATTTCAGAAAACAAAATTTCGAAAATACATGACATAATATGAAAACAGGGGATGATTAACTGGTGGCCGTTGGCCTGTGGCCAGCTAAAATTACGAAAGCCTTGCTGAAACAAAGTACCAAGATAGCCTGTCTACCTTGTCAAAATTTCACCCCTTCTCAGTGTAGGTTTAATTTTCATTAATTGCACACTGCTCATGAATCATGTAATTTCACTGAGAAAATATTTAGGGGGGATAAGGTTGTATGAATGGTTAACTCAAAGATCATCTCCGGAGAATGACACAACCGGCAGACATTTAATAATGTTGTGTACAACAACATCTTTATTTGCTCATAAAATCTACACAAAATGAGGCAAATGGAAGCCCAAAATTAATCTCAGAGTGCATGAAATAATGTTTTAGTGGTGAGGTGTTCAAAACATTTAAGAGCCCTCTGTGTAAACCCTTTCCTGGCCTCCAACATCTAGGTTTGGGCTGAAAGTTTGGAGAAGAACCAGTAACTTTTGAAAGGAACAGGCCCTGCTGACTACATACAAATTTGTTGTTACACTTGACCCCTGTGACAACTTAACACATATAAGGTGTATTCATTGCCTTCTACAAACATTACTGAAGATACTTTAAACATCAATGTAAACAAGTGAATAATGGGAAAACAAAGTAAGAACCAGAACACAATTAGTTTCAATCCAAAAGGAAACACATACCAACATTTAGTGTTTATTGAAAATTACCTTCTCAGGATAAATTACATGAATCAACATGATCAAAGCTTGGCAAATACCAAATGATATAGAACATTAAATGTTAGTGTTAATGCTATTGGTGTAGTGTCAAGACCAATTGAACAGCAAATGTGAATTTGTTTTAACTGCTTTCTGTTCACAAAATAAGTGACTAAATGTATTTTGGAAATGTCTACATTTGCGCGAAGAAGCGTGCGTAAAATGGTCTCAATCAACCCTATCAGCAAAACCGGATTTGTATTAGCTTGTACACTTGTAGTTAGGAATGTATGAGTTTTGACAAATACAGCCACATCAAATGTTTCAATTCCATGTAGTTGTCAGTATTAATGAACCCGTGGGTATATCACCAGATGTGGGCGTGGATCTTGTAGTGGGACTATATAGGCCTATCGGGATGGGATTTCACTGTTATTTAGCTTTGAACAGATACGCAGTTTCGACCTTAGTCCAGTCCAATTTAGCATGCGTTGATGTAAATTACAATAAGAACATCTGGAATATTTTACTGTAATGCAGAAAACGGGTAGACATCCCGGTGTTTATGAAATTTATAAATATCACCTTGGCCCTCGACATGTGAAAATGTTTACACTCTTCTTCGCTTGAAGGAAGAAAAGACAGCATTTGTGTCAAGTCATTACCCACAAGAGCGCCTGCTTCGTCCTTTATGATGTATGGAATAATATTATTTTATCGGCAGTATCATCCGAACATATAGTATACATAAATGCAAAAATCTAAAAATTCTTCAATATATTAGAAAATAAGGATACTGAAACATATTTTACATAATATCTAGTATTATTGGTGACGTTATTGTGACAGTTATAAGTGCAAGGTAGCTTGAGCTATTTTGTACAAAACTAGAATATTTAGAAACGGAAAAGAAATTATTAATGAAAACATACAGTGTAATTGCGCACTGAATAAACATGGATTATGTACACAAGTATTGTTTGTAGAAGCTAGATTATGTAGTTATCTACGTAAGTGGTTTCATCTATTCGTATTGCAAAACGTAAACACACGGGTAAATACTATTTCCTAATCCGACTTTTTTATTCAACCAGCTTCCCTAGAAACGAAAACAGGATGGAAAGTATGCCACTTTTTTACGTTAATTATCCCGTAGAAAGTGCTTTTATTGTAATTATTTTTGTACTTTAGTTCATTTAAATGTCCAGTCAATGTATGCGTTGAAACAAATACGAATTTTAAAGATATTCTGATCAGGGACTGTGATATTCGCGGAATGTGATCTGTGATGTCAGACAGATTCAGAGATTGACAACAATCCAATGCTAAGAAATATTATTTGCCGTCACATTGCGCATAATTTTCGGTCAGGGTTAATGTGGAATTTCTTAATATGGTTAAAATATGCCTTGTTACATTTTTTAATAAATCTGTCTGATATGAAAAAATAAGAAATTTTCGCAGACTTGCGAATATTGGCATGAAACAGATGAGCTCTGTGGGTGGGCTCCAATAGGTTTAACTGACCATGTTGTTGCCATTCATTATGGCACTTCTATTTTTATGTCAGTTTTTATGGTCTTGCTTAATTACTGATGTTAATGAATTGCCTTGATATTTTCCAGAAAAAATTGAACATTATGTCCCTAACAATACGTATCGTCCAGTAACCCATTTTCGAACGACACCTATTTTCAAACAGCCGTATTTGATATTGATTTGTCACTATAAGAAGATGTTTGTCATCATCAAAATTTTAAGCTGTCGCCTAGAGAGTGCACACGTTCGACCTCTCAACATTGGGTTCATATGAAGTACTGTACACCTGTCAGAACATTCCGTCGTCATTCAGAATTTTGGTGCCCGTGTCATGATAAAAGGAAGAGTAAAATTTGTGTGAACACTATAATTTGACAAATATTCATATTTTGTGAATAGGTTTCAAACTTTCAATTACTTTTTGATTTTTAAGGCCTGACATCAGTCAAGTGCAGCAGATGTTTACAGACGAGGTAATAGAATCAAACCTTTCGTCAAGGATTTGTTTTCTTTCAGAACGTAGCTGAAGACATCACCTGCTGGTTTGAAGCAGATTTTTTTTTTTTCACTCATCCCTCATAATATCAGCAATGTCATCCTAACTTTTCAAAATTAGGGTATGTCAAGACATATTTCTCAAGTATCCATCCATGCTGTTACCTGTCAGTATATAGTAGCTGCAGCAAACACGTGTGGCGGATACGTATCTGATAGAATGTATGTTCATGTATACAATACCAATATTGAAATGTACCTCACCTCCTGTGGCCCTATTGAATTATTCCTCAAACTAACTCAAATTGTACCCATGTTCTTACTATGTCTCACCAGACTGACCAGCCTCACCAGACTCACCAGCCTGACCTGTTTAAGGTGACTGCCAATGAGCTCTGGAGGATTTAAAGTACACCTTTACTAGTCCAAATGGTCACAAATCATAAAATATTTCTTAATTGTTCATGGTTTTACCTATGACTTACAAAAGGGGGGTCCCCCAAATATTAATTTTGAGAGTCCCAGCTGGCAATATGAAGGTCCTGTAAAGTGATGAAATGGTGTAGTGTCGGTACATTTAGATCATTTGTTTCGAGCCTGGAATGAATCAATGATCATGTGGACAGTGGTCATGATTGATGGATGAAATTACAGACACCCATAACTGCTCTTGATATGCTGTAGGTACAATGGATATTATTGTGCATCCCTCGGGAAGCAGTATATTCATTTACAATCTCATTAAAATCAGATTTCAGTTCTTGCTATCGCTAAGCAAAGATCTGAGGACATCCCATTACGGGTCATGTCAGAACGACCTTTCATCCAACCAATCAAAGCGTCTCTTACCAGATCATGAAAGTGACAGTCGGAATGTGTTTTCGAATCATGCAACCTTGAAAACGTTAACACAGGTTATTCCAAAAATCAGCTACGGCCTGTACAACTGATTCTGTCAAAATTATTGTCTATCTCTCACTTCCGTGGGATAAACGTTTGAACGGAGGAGGTGTTGCACAGTACATGGGAAGCACTGCCATTCAATCTCAACCATATATGAGAAATTCCAGAATGTTTGTTTGTTCAGTTTTCAAAATTTTAATCGAGAAATGTGTCAATATATTTTTCAAGCGTAGTCAGAAATTGAAGACGCCAGGTTGAAACGAGTGCCGTAAAGCTTAAGAAAGCTGCTTTCTAATTGGCCGATGTGGACTTCTTGTTAGTCATTTCTGTGGTCGGTCAAAGGTCGTTCTGACCCGTAATGGGATGTCCTCAGATCTATGTTTTGCGGCAACGAGAACTTAGATCTGATTTTAATGAGATTGATTCATTTACTGCGTCCAATCTCAACATTTGCGCGTACTGGACGCACCTTTGTGCGTCGCATATAACCCGGTATAGAAACCTCATTCTACCAAACAGTGGGTTTGTGTTCAATGTCAATCGCAGCATTATGTCAGCAATATTCTTGCTTTATGATGGCAGCCTATAAATAATTGCATCTGGACTGGTTATGCATTAACAACTTATCTCCAAATGAGCAATCTTAATTTCACCAAACATGCATATGAACATTGATTCCTAAGTGAAAAAAGAAACTGGTTTCATGGGGCCACCATCTTGTTTACCGTATCTGCATCTTATTTTCATTTAAATGTTTTGTCTGTCTGTCAAACTATTGAATCTGAATATAAACTAGTGTCCAAAAGAAACGATACCAACTTATTTTCAAAATTGTTTTTTACTAAGTGAATTGTCTGGTATGAAAACATGCCAATTCGTATTGCGCATCCCAAACACAGCATAGTCGATAAATAATACCGGGAACACGTGATCACTTCCGGGAAAAAACGTAAATTTCGTGAAAGTGACATTTCCCTCTCTAGCATGTTCTGCATGTGCATAAAAACTGTATAAAACGGCTGATCAGACACGTTGATATCACAGCAACAAAAAGAACACAAGATATGCCACGTTTGACAGCCATCGAGAGAGAGAGCGCCGTTGGAATGGTCCAACAAGGAGCGTCACACGTCGACGTCGCCAGAAGGTTGGGCAGCGCACGTATAAATATAACCAGGTTGATGCAGCGGTTACGTCAGACAGGTCAGACGTCAGACAGGCGGGGAGTGGAAGACCACGAGAAACCACGCCCCGTGAAGATCGTTATATCCGGGTATTACACCTGAGGAACCGCACCGTAACAGCGACGTCCACGGTGGCTACAGCACGGGGACACAGGATCAGTCGACAGACCGTCTACAGGAGACTACGGCAGTATGGTATCCGGCCACGTCATCCCTACCGCGGACCGCTCCTGACGCCGTGACGCCGCGACACCGCAACAACAGACTGATCTGGGCCAGGCGAGTTCGACGTTGGCAACGGCGGGACTGGGCACGTGTTATGTTCTCTGATGAGAGCAGATTCCTCATCTTCAGAAACGATGGACGGCAGCTTGTATACCGACGATTTGGTGAACGTTTGGCGCCTAACTGTATCCAACAGGTCCGGCCGTTTGGAGGTGGAGGGTTAATGGTTTGGGGTGGCATATGTGGTAACGTCAAAACGATGCTTGTCGTAATTCGTGGAAACCTGAATGCACAGCGTTATCTTGATGACATCCTACAGCCTGTTGTGGTGCCCTTTATTCAGCAACAGCCTCGTGGACTCCTTTTCCAACATGACAATGCAAGGCCACACACAGCAAGATTGACACAGAACTTCCTTGCCAACGCCAACGTACAGGTTTTGCCATGGCCCGCATGTTCACCGGACATGAATCCCATCGAGCACTTATGGGACCACCTCGATCGGCAAATCCGACGTCGCCGTGTGCCTCCAGTCAACGTCCAGGACTTGGAACGATGTCTCCTCGAGGAATGGTAACGCATCACTCCCAACGTCATCAGACGTTTGACGTCATCAGTCCGTAGGCGTGTTCTGGCATGTATTGATGCTCACGGTGGACATACCCGCTACTGACTTGACTTTGAAACGTGTGGTGTGATATTTCCCGGTGTTTCTGTGATCAGTGCCCTAACGAAATGTTCATTTTTCGACCCCACCCATCTTTAAAGGCTTGTCATGTTGGTTGTACAGATTTTATTGAAATGAAATTTTTGTACAGATGTTGTGAAAGGATTTCTCAAAAGCATAACACCAATCCTAAACTTCTGCATTGTTTAGTTTTTCTTTTATGTCGTTGCAAACAGGTGGTATCGTTTCTTTTGGACACTAGTTTATGTAATAATATACTAGTGAATCATAATCCCAGGCAGCATGGGTAATTCTACCATGAATTTGAGAATTACTCGTTTCTGATTGGTTAATCAGAGGCTATTAAATCACAATATACCCCCACTGATTGAAACAGCTGGTTTGACGTCCACATCACCATGGAAGCTAACGTTCATAGAATAGTGCTTTTCAGTCATTGTCGGTAGATAATTATATCTACAATTACAGATTACAAAATGCAATGTTGCGGTTTTCAACACTCAAAGGATGTGTGGCAATACATTTCGTGCAGAAAATACGAAAGAAATCTTCAAAGAGAATGTATTTTAGGTTTTGGGGACAACAGAGAGCTTGGAATTTGGCACTTCTCTGTACACGACTGTGACATCATATATTTTGTGTCCCAATGACTTCATGATGGTGGATGTGGTGTACAATGAAAGCCTTGCAAAGGTTGCTTAGTTTTCTTTAAGCTTGCCCACCTCATGTCAGCTGACCAAGTTGCCGTGCCTCAGTCACGCTGAGCATTCAGCTCCAAATTCAATTTAGCCTGGTTAAATCTACATTGAAAACACAGCATGTTTATCTCCAAAATGTAATTCAATTTACAGATGCTGACTTTTAGAGCTTACAAGATTTGCATTGTTCGAACACTTGACCTCTTTTGCCTATAAATGATGATCGATCCTTGTTTTCTAATTAACACCACAAATTTACAGTTTTACTTTTCCAACAGGTTGAGGTACCTAAGCCTGGCTTCAGTGTGACACCAGCCTGGGATCACGATGCCAATCACAAAGTTGCCAGTTGTCCACAAGTTTGGCATCATCTCCCACAGCCAGCGCGTAGAGCTGCAGGAGCGCCTCCTCAAACAGTCCTACCTACAGAGCATCAAGAGTAGGAAGGCCATTGCATCTACAAGGTGAGTCGGGTGTAACATCTTCAAGGTGAGTTGGATGTAACATCTACAAGGTGAGTTGGATGTCACACCCAAAGGTGAGTTGGATGTCACACCCAAAGGTGAGTTGGATGTCACACTCAAAGGTGAGTTGGATGTCACACCCAAAGGTGAGTCTGGTGTAACATCTACAAGGAGACTCAGATGTAACATCTACAAGGTGAGTCGGATGTAACACAAACTGTAAATGTCCCTTGTACGTGAAGTTGAAAGTCTGTGTACTGTGTATCTCCAGTGCCTCTTGTAGGGTGTGTATGAGCCAACTGAAGCAAACAAAACAATACACTTCGATGTCATTGGTACTAGACCTGTATGGACTTCGATATTTAAGTGGATGCCTAGACCTTTGGATTCAACTGCACCAAGTCGAAAGGGACATGTGGCCTTGTGCAAACTTTTCACTTTCTACACCTACGGGGTATGTACTACTGATGGGACTTGACTGGGCTCCATGACAGTAGACTGGTGACTGTACTGTAACAGGCTGAACAGGAACAGGTGCTAGAACAATATTCATTAGCAGCGCTTTGCCCTTATTTGTGCAACTGTACCTCCATATCACTGTAAGGTACTGTCTCTCATCAGGGACGGTGTCCATGGTGATAATATTCCACTGGGTCCTGATTGTCTGTGATGAGTGTGTTTTGTTTGTAGAAACCCTCTGGAAATATCCGAGGACTTTGTGCAGCTGTACAATGCTACTGAGAACATCGCTGACAGAGAGAGACTGGATGAAACCGCCAGGAAGATCCTAGAGAGGGCAAAGGTGAGACCTGACCCATTTTGTGTATCGACATTCTTTAGGCAACACTTTTTACATTATATTTTCACTTCAGTGATTCCACATACAGGAGCCGAAAACCACAATCATATGCGATGATATGTAGGAATATCCGATATTTATTTACGAAAAACCAAAACAATGAAAATGCAGCCCATTTATTTACCCCAATCGAACACAAACTACTGTTCTATTGTCTACTGTTACAGCACCTCTTTACTCTGCAAACTCACCTGTCTAACTAAACTCCCAGAAACTCCTATGTCCCAGTCATTAACAAAATCTTCACGGGAAGCACGTGCTTTCCGCGAAGCAGGGTGTGTTTTATACACTTGGCTCTGATAATGATTGCAAAGTAGGGAGCGTTTGTCTTTAAAACCCTCCCGAACATGCGACTTAACATAAATATCTATATTTGTTTGATTAGTAAAATAAATGATACAGCTCCAAAACTATAAGGAGTAAATATTAATGACTAAATGTTTGAGATAATATTTTCTCAATAAATGTTTACAGGCCACTACAAAGCCCCTATAAACAGAACAAACCCATATTGGCAGTACAAACATGCATCTTGCTGAAAGAATATTAAACATTCTGCACTTTAAACCATGTGAATCATTATTAACATATATTTTCCCCCAACAAAACAAACTGACCCAAATTTGACCTATTCGAACTAATCGTTACCTTAAAACTTCTGTAAACACAGAACAAGTACTGTGTGGCCTTGCTACTTTAGTGTTAACCCAGATAGTGAGTGAGTCACAATGGGTTTTTAACGCCACTTTTAACAGTATTCCTGTTATATCGCGGCATGTCAGCTTAATGTGCTCAAAGTGATGCAGCTCACAGACATTTACCACTGTGGTGAAACCCATGTTGTCGGGTATGGTGCTGTCAAACCTAGGAACAAGGTCGGGGCAAACTGGGATTTGAACCCACAATCATAGGTTTTCATGTACATAAAAGTATTTAGATTCACCATCCTCGGCTGCCATCAGCACCCAGCACCTAGCACCTCATGTTTGTTATAACTGAAATGAGGATTGGGTGTTCAGTATCACCATGACAACATGATTATCTGTCAACACGGTTGAGGCTAGTAAAAACAATGCATGGCAAGTCACTGTGCAGAGTTGTTTCCCTTCTACCAGGATCTGGTGAGCATGGGTTCAAATCCCTGATTTGCTGTGATTACAATTTTTGGTTTCTCAGCACCATGCATACCTGTGATTGGGTGTTTCACCAAAGTGGTTAGCATCTTTGCTGTGTCAGCACCATGCATACCTGTGATGGGGTGTTTCACCAAAGTGGTTAGCATCTTTGTTGTGTCAGCGCCATGCATACCTGTGATTGGGTGTTTCACCAAAGTGGTTAGCATCTTTGTTGTGTCAGCGCCATCCATACCTGTGATTGGGTGTTTCACCAAAGTGGTTAGCATCTTTGTTGTGTCAGCGCCATCCATACCTGTGATTGGGTGTTTCACCAAAGTGGTTAGCATCTTTGTTGTGTCAGCGCCATCCATACCTGTGATTGGGTGTTTCACCAAAGTGGTTAGCATCTTTGTTGTGTCAGCGCCATCCATACCTGTGATTGGGTGTTTCACCAAAGTGGTTAGCATCTTTGTTGTGTCACCACCATGCATACCTGTGATTGGGTGTTTCACCAAAGTGGTTAGCATCTTTGTTGTGTCAGCGCCATGCATACCTGTGATTGGGTGTTTCACCAAAGTGGTTAGCATCTTTGTTGTGTCAGCGCCATGCATACCTGTGATTGGGTGTTTCACCAAAGTGGTTAGCATCTTTGCTGTGTCACCACCATGCATACCTGTGATTGGGTGTTTCACCAAAGTGGTTAGCATCTTTGTTGTGTCAGCGCCATGCATACCTGTGATTGGGTGTTTCACCAAAGTGGTTAGCATCTTTGTTGTGTCAGCGCCATGCATACCTGTGATTGGGTGTTTCACCAAAGTGGTTAGCATCTTTGCTGTGTCAGCGCCATGCATACTTGTGATTGGGTGTTTCACCAAAGTGGTTAGCATCTTTGTTGTGTCAGCGCCATGCATACCTGTGATTGGGTGTTTCACCAAAGTGGTTAGCATCTTTGTTGTGTCAGCGCCATGCATACCTGTGATTGGGTGTTTCACCAAAGTGGTTAGCATCTTTGTTGTGTCAGCGCCATCCATACCTGTGATTGGGTGTTTCACCAAAGTGGTTAGCATCTTTGTTGTGTCAGCGCCATGCATACCTGTGATTGGGTGTTTCACCAAAGTGGTTAGCATCTTTGTTGTGTCAGCGCCATGCATACCTGTGATTGGGTGTTTCACCAAAGTGGTTAGCATCTTTGCTGTGTCACCACCATGCATACCTGTGATTGGGTGTTTCACCAAAGTGGTTAGCATCTTTGTTGTGTCAGCGCCATCCATACCTGTGATTGGGTGTTTCACCAAAGTGGTTAGCATCTTTGTTGTGTCAGCGCCATGCATACCTGTGATTGGGTGTTTCACCAAAGTGGTTAGCATCTTTGTTGTGTCAGCGCCATCCATACCTGTGATTGGGTGTTTCACCAAAGTGGTTAGCATCTTTGTTGTGTCACCACCATGCATACCTGTGATTGGGTGTTTCACCAAAGTGGTTAGCATCTTTGTTGTGTCAGCGCCATGCATACCTGTGATTGGGTGTTTCACCAAAGTGGTTAGCATCTTTGGTTAGTCAACATCATGCCTACCCGTGTGTCATCATAACCCAGTTTGAAATTCATTGTTTTCTTTGCTTCAGAATCATTGACAGTTTCTCAACCAACCTGATGTATCTGTCATATTACCTCAGTCTCCACATTTACACACCTTATTAGTGGTATTTACTTTACAGCGTCGAGCTGGCGTGAAGGACCAAGGTGAAGGTCAACATGTAAATCTTCCAATGGCATGGACGGAAATGGCACAACTTGCACAGTGCAAGGGACGCTTTCAAGAAGGTGAGCAATATAGGGATTGAAAGATTGATCAAACTATTTATACATCACGGTTGTCCATAGTCAAATGGCATTAAAATTAAATTATCAATAGTTAAGTCGCAGATATAGACAATATGTGAGATGGCGGATAGTGTGGTCCGCAGTACACATCGAAGCGCTTCACACTAATTGGTGGTCAATCACCATCACAGGCCTAGTCAAGTGCTATCTCAGCGAGGGTGGCTAAAGCTCTATATACACTGTCTCCATGTGATGTCTCTACATACACAGTCTCATGTGATGTCTCTATATACACTGTCTCAATGTGATGTCTCTATATACACTGTCTCCATGTGATGTCTCTATATACACTGTCTCAATGTGATGTCTCTATATACACTGTCTCCATGTGATGTCTCTATATACACTGTCTCCATGTGATGTCTCTATATACACTGTCTCCATGTGATGTCTCTATATATACTAGCCACATAAAGAAACTGTGCACGGAGAAAATATAGATATAAGGGCACACCGTCCATATATGAAAGATAGGTTTGAACACAGCAATTATTGGAGACATTCAAATGCTCATGCACGTGCCATGCGATATGACGTCATTGATGGGGGCCTATGGACGTGCAATGTGTTACTGCACGTGCATCCTGTGCAGCTGTACACAGCATGTGCAACTCAAAATTTGCTGTCACTTTGGAAAGCATGATCTGTGGTCATTCAAAAATTCAAAACTTCTCAGACACAGACACAAGCATATCACAAGTAAATCATGCCAAGATTGACAGCTGCTCAGCGTCATGAAGCCATTGGAATGATCCGAGCGGGAATGAGGCAACAACAGGTGGCAACACATTTCCAATGCCATTGTAACACGATATCAGCATTGGTGAGGCGTTATCAGAACACAAATGACGTTGCCGACCACCCACGTTCAGGACATCCCCGAGTAACGACGCCAAGACAGGACAGATGGATTCGAGTTACACATCTCCGACACAGGTTCCAAATGGCAGTAACGACGTCCCAGACAATTCCTGGACTACGCCGTATCCATCCCAACACTGTCAGGAATTGTTTACATCCCATCCTGACTCACCGTCATCGAGTCAACCGTCTAAGATGGTGTCGAAATCATGTTTGCCAACCTCGAATATGGTGGAGAAATGTTGTCTTTACAGATGAATCGAGGATCAACATTTCCCACAGTGACGGGCGCCTACGTGTCTACAGGCGTTTGGAAGAACGTTATGCACGCAACTGTATTATGGAGAGGAATCATTTTGGAGGTGGCTCTGTGATGATTTGGGGTGGGATAACAGCACGGCACCGAACCCCTTTGGTGGTTGTTCAGGGCAATCTCACCGTTGTTGGCTACAGAGATCAGATTCTGAGGCCTGTGGTCATTCCTTTCCTGCAGCGTCATGGCCCGGGATTGACATTTCAACAGGACAACGCTCATCCTCACACGGCTAGGGTCGCAATGGATTTCCTTCACCATAACAATGTCATGTTACTACCAAGGCCTGCAATTTCTCCAGATCTCTCCCCAATAGAGCATGTGTGGGATGAAATGGAGCGCCGTCTGCGTCGTCTTCCACATCCTCCAGATAACGTCCGTGACTTGGCACAGGATTTGAGGAGGATATGGCAGGCCATTCCCCAGGCCTTCTATGCCCATTTGGTGGACTCCATGCGTCGCCGATGCACTGCTGTGATTCACGCACAGGGTGGTCATACCCGTTATTGACTTTGTGACTTTGTCGTTTGACCCCCTACTCCATTTTGATCTTCTGACGTCATCGTAACAGATGTTGTTCAGGTCCCGTTGACATTTTCTTATGGTCCGATCATTCAGCTGCTACAGCATCTGCATCATTTTGTTCTTGCTGTGTTGTATTTCAATCCAGAATATATTTTCTCCGTGCACAGTTTCTTTATGTGGCTACACTATCTCCATGTGATGTCTCTATATACACTGTCTCCATGTGATGTCTCTATATACACTGTCTCCATGTGATGTCTCTATATACACTGTCTCCATGTGATGTCTCTATATACACTGTCTCCATGTGATGTCTCTATATACACTGTCTCCATGTGATGTCTCTATATACACTGTCTCAGTGTGATGTCTCTATATACACTGTCTCAACATGATGTCTCTATATACACTGTCTCAATATGATATCTCTATATACACTGTCTCCATGTGATGTCTCTATATACACTGTCTCAGTGTGATGTCTCTATATACACTGTCTCAACATGATGTCTCTTCCTCTTGTACAGAGTGCCTGGACATCCTCATCACTTCTCTGGATGTGTCCCCCTTGGAGAAGTACCACATTCCAGCCCTCTTCTTCCTGGCAGAGACGATGTTGTACTGGCTGCGGACGGAGGCCGTACATCAACCTTTCCTCCGCACTGCCGAAATCAAACTCCTCAGGGTATTGTTCCAGCGTGAAGTGTTATCCTCTTGCTGTTATAGGAGTGTGTTAGCTCACATCACAAATTACTGAGTTTGAGTCCTCTGACAGACTATGAATGTGTGCAAAAATTTGAAATATTGTGAGAAAGCTAAATTTGATTTGAAAAAGTCATTTTTAAGTGTGCTTGAAAATGTAAAAATATTTTGTTGTGGGGGGTGGGGGGGGTTTAATAGTTTAGAATGACATGAATCAAACTACTTGTCCTGAATTCTGTACCTTTTTTTAAGTGTGTTTTGTTGACCGGTCTTTGCCTTTGACCAGATGGGCCAGTTGGTGTTCACACGACTGTTCTACCACCACATGGCCGGACAGCTCCAGGGTCACACTGACTTCAAGAACAGACTCTTCACATATCTGGACGGTCAGTCATTGCTGCGCTGTCCATCACTTTACATTTCAGTCTTCTCTGAGACCACATTTTTGAATGGAAGGAGAAAAACTTGTTTATTGTGTTAATTAGCAACATGTTATTCTGTCATGTGAATTGAGAGTTATCCCTCTCAATGACACTTCAGTCGTGGTTCAGAGTGAGTGAGTGAATTGGTTTTAAAGCAGCTTTTACATGTGGTTCAGAGAAGTCTATGTTATCCTGTAATATGAATTGAGAGTTATCCCCCTTGATGACACTTCAGTCGTGGTTCAGAGTGAGTTAGTGAGTTGGTTTTAAAGCAGCTTTTACATATGGTTCAGAGAAGTCTATGTTATTCTGTCATACGAATTGAGAGTTATCCCCCCTTGATGACACTTCAGTCATGGTTCAGAGTGAGTGAGTGAGTTGGTTTTAAAGCAGCTTTTACATATGGTTCAGAGAAGTGAGAGTTACCCCCCTTGCTGTGTCGCTTCAGGACTACAAGACTGTCAGGAAGCCTACAGCCCATACCCCAACGCTCTGTTGTCAATCCGCTACATCATCGAGGTGGGAAAGATCGTTCTGGCGGACGCCATCATTGAACCAGGCGAGGTGAAGGAGGGGGATCGGATGCCCCCCAAACAAAACATGGAGGCACTCCACTCAGTAGGTGGTAACTTGTGTATGGATGTAAATGTTCATGATCAGTTTAAGGGACAAAGAAGGTTTCATGCACACTCTGCTTGTGATTAGATCCGACCGACATGGGTATTGAATGGCAACAATGGGTGGTGAGTATGGTTATTCTTCAACTGTAAACTATCCCCTAGCTGGCCTGGCTGTCACTGTACTTGTCCAATGTGATTTATTTCAATGAGTGAATAATAGATCAGATTGATAATCAAGATCTATATTGTAAAAAAACGGGTCTTACTTTGCGAAGTGCGTCAAATCACATGAGCACCTTCATTAGAAACATGAAAAGATTTGGAAAATATCTGTTGACGCCGAGTTGGCAGTACACATGCTTACAAATCCTTCAATCGACCAAAATCTGCACAGTAGTTGACGAACTTGATGTTGATTTCATTATGCGATTTTCATTGGACTTTGCATGGACTTGTTGGTCCAGCCAAAATGTAACTCCATAATTCCTGCCTAGTTCCATAAGGGTGGAAACTGGATTTTTACAGTCAGTTAACTCCCTTGCCTTGGGAAGATGTTTAAAGGGAATACAGTGGAGTGTGACACAGTGCATGTGGAGTTCATACTCATTTACTCACTTCTTTCTGCGTCTGGGGACATGGGTGGCCCAGTCATCTAAGGCGCCACAATTCGCAGTGCAAAGTTGCGTCCCTCAGGCTTGAGTAGCTTGACCACTTTACATGCATTTTATATCACTTCGTAATCTATTTGTAAGATATCTTTTCTCAAAAATAAGTAATGAGTTAACATGACCTTTCTTCTTCAGTGTGGGGGCACGGGTGGCCCAATCGTCTAAGACGCTGAGGTTCGCTGTGCAGAGTAGCATCCCTTGTGCACATCAGAAACCTATGATTGTGGGTTCAAATCCCGGTTTGCCATGATAATATTTCTAGGTTTGTCAGCACCATACCCGTGCTCGTGGGTTTCACCAAAGTGGTAAACATCACCAGACCTGCATCACTTCGGGCTTTCCTCCCACATTAAGCTGACATGCCGTGATATAACTGGAATACAGTTAAAAGCGGCGTTAAACCTGAGTCACTCAGTCACATTCTTGATGCGTCTACAACAACTTTATGTTTTTGAAATAAATTGACACATCAATGAAAATAACTGATTAGGGGTTTAACAAATTCCTCAAATAAGAAACACTCTATTCTGACTACAGGCAACACGAGAGCTGTATGAGAAGCGTAGCCGTGACGACAGCCACTCCATGCATAGTGCAGCTATCAGCAGCAGCGTGCACGACCTGAGCCCCACCCTGTGGCACGCCCTGGACGTGTGGCGCTGCACCAACCACTTGGGCGGGGGCTTCCACGAGGCTCTGAAGGCACTTGGTCACTGTGGGCTGGGGCTAGCTGATGAAAGCTGGTAGGGAAGAGTGGTTAATTGTCTCATATCAAAGTGTTGCATCTCTGATGTGTGTTTTCATTCACTCATAACTAGGGTCATTTCAAGGCATCAAATATCCGGGGTAGAATAGGTCTTCAGCAACCCATGCTTGCTGTAAAAAACAGATGTTGTTACAACAAGACATTCTGACATACTTCAGTTCAGATTTGTCGACATGCTTATCCTCATCGATCAAAACTCATTGTGTGCTTGTATAAGACATAGGAGTGCATTGTACACAAGAAAATAGTGTGTGTTGGTTCTGTAAATAAGCTACAAAGTTGTGCTTTATTTACTCAATGCTCTGTTGTAAATATGCATGTTCTCTGTTCAAACAACATTTAGTATGTGAAAACACCTCCAATGTTGATCAGAACAAATTAGATCACCAATGGCTAAAGTTTGATCAAGGGATATTTCATAGATCATGAAGATTTTGGAAGATATTTAGTTATTTCGCTGCTGAAGATGATTTCTTTTTTTACAACCACCTCAAAAAATAATTTTCTAACCATGTCCATCCATGAAAAAACAATTAAATGCCTATGAATAATTTCAAAATACTGATATCCTACCTTGTTTATATTTCGTGATCTGTTATCAAGAAAACAATTCACTCACAATATGTAACTGTTTACAGTGGGTTTCAGGCTACAAGTGACTATACAGTGACACCTTGTTACAGTCCAGTACTGGTCACAAGTATATGGTTATTGGTCATGCCCCTTTACTACAAACACATGTCCTCCACAGTAAATATTAGGAATACGGGATTTCCGGATTAACGTTTTTCGGATGAATGAGGTTTCAGTGTACAAGGTATTCCAACTTCTAAAACTTTCATCAGAAACACATTTTTTCTTTACATTGTGCACATTGTGTATATTGTATTTGCATGTCAATACACAAATTCTCATCAGTGATGGCAAATGAAACCATTTCACTATCTATACATTACATAACTAATGTTTACAAGCTTTTGGGGATTATTTAATGTCATAATGTCAGATGTCAAACTGCTAACATACAGTCAACTACATTTATTACGAACACACTTATAATGAACTGACATATTATAATAAACTGTATTTTTGGTCCCAGTCATTTACTGTATATTTTATGATATAAAATTGATGGGTATAACCACGGACTTGTAGGTCCGTGGTATAACGAACACTTGTAAGATGTCATCAACTCACTTTGTGGCCCTGTGTTTACTCCTTCGACGACAATGTTTATGTATATAACAAACTGTCAATCTCTGAGTGGCTCACGTGTCACCAGTCAGCCTATCAAAACATCCACGGCAATCTGCGCCTGTTTCAGGCGGCAGATAGCAATTGAAGGCAAGTGATTAACTGGATTAAGTCCTGACACCTTGTCCTCAATGAAGAATTGTAAAACTGTGATTAGACTATATCCTTTCAAGAGGCTATTTGAAGTCATTTATTAAGAAACATATAGTGGTCGCGTGACTTGATCCAATATGTCTGACAGTCGAAATGCTTATAATGAAGTACGGTTATAACGAACTAAAACTAGTGGTCCCTTTGAGTTCGTTATAACTGTGGTTTACTGTACTTGAAACCCCCAGGGTTGACAGGATGATGGCCCTGAATGTAGAGCAGTGGTCCCTTTGAGTTCATTATAACCGTAGTTAACTGTACTTGAAAACCCCAGGGTTGACAGGATGATGGCCCTGAACGTAGACTAGTGGTCCCTTTAAGTTCGTTATAACCGTAGTTTACTGTACTTGAAACCCCCAGGGTTGACGGGATGATGGCCCTGAACGTAGACTAGTGATCCCTTTGAGTTCATTATAACCGTAGCTTACTGTGCCTTAAACCCCCAGGGTTGACAGGATGATGGCCCTGAACGTAGACTAGTGATCCCTTTGAGTTTGTTATAACTATGGTTTACTGTACTTGAAACCCCCAGGGTTGACGGGATGATGGCCCTGAACGTAGACTAGTGATCCCTTTGAGTTCATTATAACCGTAGCTTACTGTACTTGAAACCCCCAGGGTTGACAGGATGATGGCCCTGAACGTAGACTAGTGATCCCTTTGAGTTCATTATAACCGTAGCTTACTGTACTTGAAAACCCCAGGGTTGACAGGATGATGGCCCTGAACGTAGACTAGTGATCCCTTTGAGTTCATTATAACCGTAGTTTACTGTACTTGAAACCCCCAGGGTTGACAGGATGATGGCCCTGAACGTAGACTAGTGATCCCTTTGAGTTCATTATAACCGTAGCTTACTGTGCTTGAAACCCCCAGGGTTGACGGGATGATGGCCCTGAACATCGTAGCCGAGGCGGCTAAGTCCAACATGACGGCCATGAAAGTGCTGCATCGCCTGGCCCAGGGGCTGAGGCCAACTGATGGAGCTCTCACACCACCTCTCAGCTCTCGATCAGGCAGCTCAGGTATGGGCGACTTTTATTATGCTTCATGTTGACATATTGCCTCCCTTAGTTGTCCCAGGATCCGCAAAACATAGGTTTCAATCCCAGATTCTCCCTAATTATGATGTTTGGTCTGTGAACACCGAACCCTGTGATCTTGGGTTTCTTGAAATTGGTAACCTTGTGCCACTTGGATCACTTCAGGCTTTCCTCCAAGGCTGTGATGTTTTTGTTTGTTTTGTTCTTGTTGTTTAATGCCGCACTCAGCAATATTCCAGCTATATGATGGCGGTCTGCAAATAATCAAGTCTGGACCAGACAATCAACTGATTGATATCATGAGCATCGATCTAAACAATTGGAATACGATGACATGCATCAACCAAGTCTGTGAACCTGACAACAAGCATGGTTTGCTGAAGAGCAATTCTAACCCGGCTCTTCACGGGTTTGCTGTGATGTAACTGAAACTCTGTTGACAACTGTGTTGACATCCACCCAGTTGGGATACGATGACATACATCAACCAAGTCAGCGAGCCTGACCACCCGATTACATTAGTCGCCTCTTACGACAAGCATGGGGTGCTGAAGACCTTTTCTACCCCGGGTCTTCACAGGTCCCTTTGTTTGAAATATCTTTTAAAATATCAAACTTAATATGATAGAAGTATTTAAGAGGCATTCAGAAGTTGAAAGTATTAATAACTTATTGTTAACTTTTTTGAGTGTCCAAAAAAATACACATATGAACAATAAAAAGATAAGAGCTTTTTGTTCAAAGTATGTTTTTCTCTACAGAAATGTTCACAATCTCAAGTGAGGATGATACAAAATCATCGAAGTCCAAAACAAGCATCAGTTCCAAACAGTCACTGAGCGACATCTACGAACGCAGCGAGGAAAGTGGGATTGAAAAGAGGCGCCACCATTCTGACCAATCACCTCACAGCACTGACAAGTCACAAGCCATGCCACCGGATCCCCGATCCACAAGCAGTCCGGCTGCCGAACACCAACCCTCGAAGCCAGCCCTTAAGAACACTGCCGACATGAGGCTTCAGTCACGCGAGGTGTCCTTCGATGATGTGATCATCCACCGGACTGACCAGGTCACAGAAGAGAAGCTGCCTACAACCAGTTTCTCCAGCGGGTCCAAACTGACCCGAGCTACTCTGCACAGCAATCAGAGCTCCATGGCGGCCACCATGGGAACAGGGTGGCGGGCGGAAGTGGGGTCCAACCTACCAAGTGCCAGGATGTCGGAGGCAAGCTCAGTACCGACGTACACCAATTTTGCTGTAAGTGTAGTGAGTGCGTGAGTGAGTTGGGTTTAACACCGCTTTTAACAGCTATATCGTGGTATGTCAGCTTAATGTTGGAGGAAAGCAAGAAATGATGCAGGTCTCAGACGTTTACCACTTCGGTGAAACCCACGAGAACAGGTATGGTGCTGACAAACCTAGAAACATAATTAGGGTGAACCGGGATTCGAACCCACAATCATAGGTTTCTGGCGTGCCCAAGTGAAGCGACTCTGCACAGCAAATCGCAGTGCCTTAGACAACTGGGCCACCCAGGTCCCCTGTAAGTGTAGACTCTATTTTGATGTGTTGCATGAGAAACCAATCCATGGGCAGATAACTAAATATTTTGACAGATGCTCTCTGTTTAGCTTTCCGAAGCAAATTGCTCAGTGCAAAAGTAATTGAATGTAGCTGAAAGTAATTTGAGTTTACTGTAGGATATAATGGCATCATGTAAATTTTCATCTTTTTTGTCTCTGTCAAGTTCTTACTTTAATGTTTGCATGAAGTTAAGCATTTATGATTTTATAACTTGTGGTAGAAGTATTTTCAAGTAGGTATCGTCAATTGTCAATTAAAATTAAAAAATGACTGCAACTGGTCCTGGGACGGGTAACTCGGGTATCCGGGTCGGGTGGGTACTGAGTAGGACCCGGGTACCCACAGGACTACGTGATATATTGTTTAATGACAGAAATTATCTAGAACTCTATGGTTACACTACAAGTCACTAATGTTCGCTTTCCTTCTGATTTTTCATATGGTTAAATGAAGATATAACTTAATTCAACTTCAGTGTATAAATGACCAGATTGTTTATCTAAATATCTAAATACGTGTATCTAAATACGTTTTGCCAGGGCTATGCTAAAAATGTTCCCCTTCGGACATTTAGGAGACATCTCCTGAGACCTACAGTGGGTACCGAGGTAGGGTCGGCTAATAGGGCGTTGGATACCCAGGTAGTAATTTGGGACTCATCCCAGCCCTAACTGCAACTCCTCAATTGTGACCGACTGATGGACACTTGATGTTGTTGCTGTCTTGTCATGACAGATGCCGGAGATGTCTGGCCTCCATGGCTGGCACTGGGAGGTCGCCACGACCTACACCGACGTGTTGGCTGATATCTGCATCCATGGCGCCAGCGCCAGCATTCAGCGCATGGCAATGGCTGGCACCAACAAGGACCTTTTGGAGCCCATGAGAAGAGGGTACACCACAGTGCCGTTGCCTAGCGCTGGCCTGATTGACTTGGTGTTCTTCAAGCCCTTGCATGAGATCAGGGATGGAGGTTTGTAAAGTCTTCTGAACAGAAACATTTTTGCTCTTCATTCAATGTGATAGTGATCAGATCTTTAACAATAAACGACGAGTGGTTGTTGTTTAATATACCATAAAACACTGCAGGGAGAATAAACCATGAGTTTGATTGTATGTCACGGCTACTTGTAAGAACTTTTTTATGATAGTTCTGAAATGTTTTTGAAGTTGAATTACCCCTACCTACATTTGAAATTGGTTATAATAGAACCAATTTGTTTGAACAATGTCCCTTGACCCAACCTAGGTCGTATGCATACTGATTATGCATAATCCCAAACAGGAAGTGATGTAAACCACATAATCGTTACCGTGATAATATATAGTTTCCAGCCCTTGAGTCGCTAATGACAGGTGCATGTACTTTGTTTACCGAGCTTGGTAAAGAATATCAGCATCAATCAACCCTAACTGATGTGTCATAAAAGTTGGACAAAGAACAAGAAACATTTTAATAGGGTGAAATATTTAATAGGTTAGTTAGTGTTCGCCATTACTATCAATCATAAATTAATTATTGCAAAATATGGCTGAATGATAACATGTCACCCCAGCTCCTGTGTTGTAAAGCTTTGACAAAATCTTAGTTTATGATGCCTGTTATCATGTAATTCTCCTGCCAGGTCCAAATGATTGGAGCTGGAGGATTCGGTACGGTGCCATCCAGTCTTTAGTCAAGATTTGCCGATGTCTGGCCAAAGACCAGAACCGGGAAGGACTCCGGAATGCTGCGTGGAACACTCTCATCAAGGCACACTCGTATGAGAAGGACGATCGTGTCCTGGAGGCTCTCAAAGTGGGACAGGTGATGGGAATTGACCTTGACATTACTGACATCTTCAATGGACCTCTTCGTCACAGCCTTCCAGCCTTGTACTTACCGTATTCGACGTAATAAGCGCCCCGCTCCACTAAGCCCCCACGGCGATATTTGCTAATGTATTGGCTCGTGAACAATCCCAATTAGCACCCTTTCCGATTGATCAATGTATACAATACTTATTTATTCACGTATAATACGCACTCGTGTGTTATATGCACCCTTAATTATGGGCAATTAAATTCTGGAAAAATATATCTTTCGTACATAAACATTTCAGGCTGTCAGCATTAACCACGGAAACTCTGTGGTTTTTTCGTAAAAATAATATTCTAATAAGATCCCCCTATTTCTAATTTTGAGAGCGCCCTTGGTGCTTATTACGTTGAATATGGTATTAGGAATATGAGGAGAATACTAACTATATGAAACCTGCACGTTATTAAGTCTTTGAAAGGCATTCAGAAGTGAAACACATAAGGAAGAGAATTTATGGATGTCAACTTCTTTATTATGAGGAACACAACGTTTCAAAGTATATACTTACTCCTTCATCTGTTGTATGGATGCTTTGAGGCAGAGAACATATGTACCTGTGAGAACACCGAAAGTAATAATATGACAAAGGTGGGAACTTAAGAAAGGAAGCCAACAGGCGCTGATAGGTGATTAGCAATGGACAAATGGAAACCAACACTTAACAGTAAATTAGAGCTGATAGATGATAGCAGTGGACAACTGCAAGTTATTATAGTCTCTCAGAATGTACAGACAAGATAACCAAATATTTCTGTCTGGAACTAACATTTCAATTTACTTGACTAAATATATGTGTCACATCATATCATGTGTGCTTTACAGTGTCGACACTTTCTGTCTTTATGGGATACCCTCATTTCTTGATTTGTTTCCCTCTCTTCCGATAAAAGACAATCTGAGACAAGGCAAACTGGACTGATTTTGCCCTTGTGTTAATGCTTACCCTACCTGAATTTTAAAATGATTGTGATAGAAAGAATGAAAATTTCAGCCAGCCCATTTTACAGGAAGATTTATGTTCATGTTAGAGACAGAAAGTAAAATGTTACAGAGTTAGTAATGCCTGATAGTTAGTGTGCCTCTTCCAGCCTGTGTCTTTCCTTCAAATTTGTTGGAATATTTTTAAAGACAAAGGAGTTGCCTCCTTTAACTGTGCCTGGATCAGCTGTCCTCTTTATCCCAATTGGCCCACTCACTTGAAGATGTCTGATCCAGGTCCACACAGACATAGAGAGCATCCTCAGCAAGCAGCTGCATGTCCAGCCCTCCTCTATCGGGACCCGCATTGCCCGGGGGTTGTCTGTTGTATACCTGCCTCCCCTCCCCCCGCCGGGGGAGCACAGGCCGCTCAAGAAGTCCCCCCCTAGAAGGAAGGTCCCCCTCAGACATGAGATTGGGCCCAAGACGTCACGGCAACCTTTGAGGACTTCTCTCAAGTAAGCAATCTTCATGGCTTGTGTTAGAGTTAATGCTTAAAGGTGTTCATAAAGCGCTACAGTTAGTCTTCCAGATCTAAGGTATCATGTGGCATATATACATTATGATGGAAGATCTTTTCTTGCATATGACACTTACCTGTCAGAATAGCTCCGAGACATTACGGTGTACAATTACAGTCAAACACTGTTGTGTCGGACTTTGATGTGTCGAAATTATGTTTGTCTCGAAGTGAAATTTGGTCCTTGCGTATACCTTCTTTTATTTACGTAGGTTGCTTCTACTTCGACACACCAGTGTTTGACTGTGTGTCAGACTAAAATATTTTTGTACATGTATATGACATTGTCTTACCATTTTCCACGTAACAAATCCACACGATTTCTAAACCTCCAAATATATGTTCTTATGTGAACATTATGCTATACTGAACCACAAAAGAAAAGTAACTTCATGAAAATATTTCATGAGAGTATCCCACTGAAATATGAATGCTTTTTGGGGAGGTTTCTTGTTATTGACATTTGTCTGTATCCAAATTTAAAGTTTACGGCCAAAAAGTGACATAAATATGAATATAATGGTTCGCCAAAACACAGCTCAACAAACCAGATCTTGTATGCAATATGCAGTCAAGACCTTCATCAGTACTGACATTTTGACCATAGATGAATGTCTCTTTTTCAGGACCCTCACAAAAACTGTAAAATATGTTTTTGTGTAATTCTTTGAGTAATATTTTCCTGGCTGGATTGTGTCTTGCCTTTTCCCAAATTTCCATGGAGATTCCCTCCTTGACAGAAGGAACTACTCGATCCTACTGGATGTTTTGTTTTGTGGAATGTGAGTGGGTATTTCCCAGGTGTTGAACTGTGTCTTGTGTATTCTTTGACAGGGAGGAGATCATGTTGGCTACTGCCTTGTACGAGCCGGCTGTCAACTTCAACACCCGCACTGACTTTGACCTGCGGAGGATCGTGGAGGACCAGGTGAGCTTTGCTCCAGGAATCTCATTGTAATCTCAGTACCTGTGAAGGTCCGTGGTAGAACAGGTCTTCAGCAACCCATGCTTGCCATAAAAGGCGACCATGTTTTTCGTAATAGGCAACTAACGGAATCAGGTGGTCAGGCTTGCTGACTTGGTTGATGCATGTCATCATATCCCAGTTGCGTGGATCAATGCTCATGATGTCAATCTCTGGATTGTCTGGTCCAGCCTCGATTATTTACAGATGCTGTCATACAGCTGGAATATTGCTGAGTGTGGTGTTAAACAACAAACAGAAACAAACACAATGTATCCGAAATGTATTCCAGGATAGAATTGGTTCCCACAACAAAATTGGAGAAGGGTTAGGCTCAGTGAATTTTGTGTCATTGAACCTTGATTTCATGGGACGATGCTCATGTCATCCACTTGTGTTTCTGGCACAGCTAGATAATGGCCAGGCCGCCATAATATAGCTGTAACATTGCTGACTCTGGTGATGAAACTCACTCACTCACTCACCCACTCACTCACTCACTCACTCACTCACCCACTCACTCACTCACTCGCCCATCCACCCACCCACTCACTCACTCACTCACTCACTCCACTCACTCATGTTCCTCAGTGGCGGAAGGATCTCCAGACCCAGCTGGAGGAGGAGGAGGTGGAACGTCAGAGACATCTTACAGAGCAGCAGGAGGAGGCCGAGCAACATCAGCGACAGAAAGCAGACCGGAAGTTCCAGAAGCTGCACAAACTGGATGAGGCGTCTCCCAGCTCCTCCGACACCTCCCTGGCTTCACAGACCTAGTGGGGGCTGGTGTCTGGGGTGGGGCTGATTCCTGGGGGTCAGGTCACATAGGACTGGCGACTTGGGTTCAAAGGACATCTTATCATATTTGGGCTCTTGTCCTGAGCAGCGCCGTTAACTTGCACTCCTGGATGATTAGCCATGGATTGTTATATCCATAATTGTTATACCGAACGTTGTTATATTTATGATTATTTTGTATGTATAACATGCTGTTCAGTAGATTCAACTGAAGGAATGACATTGTAATAAGTCATTTTGAAACTTTTCCTATCTCACGCTATACATTTCACATTCTTTGTGGAAATCACGTGTTCAGTGCATGTATATCAATCAGCATGAAAAGCATGCATGACCAGACTGATGGGTCTGACCATGGTGATGCTAGGTGTGTTCGGGTAAATTATTTTGTTAGAAGCTGGAAACCTTTGTTTAGGTATGTTTCCACTTAGGATTGAAAGAAGAATGAGTAATGCATAGCGTGAGATAAGAAAAGTAACCTATGTGATACATTTTGTTTACGGTTTGCTGTTGCGTATATATTTTTTTCTGGTTTGACTCAGTAATGTGTGCTTAGTCTTGCATTTTACATCCATTTTTACTTACAATGTATCTCAACTGCGTGGATCGGTGCTCATGATATCAATCACTGGATTCGTTACAGACCGCCGTCATATAGCTGGAATATTGCTGAGTGCGGTGTTAAACAACAAACAAACAAACAATGTATGTGATCTTAAATGTATAATAAATGCATTCACTAATTTGTATATCTTTGAGTGCATACTAGGTAAATGATTGGAAGTTATCATTATACTTTTTAACTATCCAACATACACGGAGGGGGCAACAAGAAGTCAAATATTTCTAATTAATCACCTCTTTGGATCAAGTCTAATTATTGGTGTCACATGTTATAGTTCTCAGTGTGGCCTCGGCTCTGTTCCATAAAGTGATCACAGCGCTATAACGATTATATTTACCGGTATTTGCTTCGCCTAATCGCAGTCAAAGCACCAACACCACTTTGGGGGGCGGGGCCCTCGCAGGTAGTTTATTCTGCACAGTGATCTTATATGAAGTATAGATGTGTTTCTATTTGTCTTAGCATTTTAACCTGAAGTGGAAAGGTACTTATATGTTGGTGTAATATTTGACTGATTTACTTATCTGACATTCTAGTCCAACAATTATGAATAATAAATAATGTGTATCTGACAATCTGTATAATTGTTCTTGTTTGTAATAATAGCCGATCACATTATTCATATTTTTTTCCTGTAGATGAGATCACATGATTGTCAATATTGTGTTTCTTCCAATAAAATCCTTTCCAATGCCAAATTGTTTACAAGAATATATTGTCATAACTTTTATGGACAATTTTTGCAGTTTTTCGCTTGTGTGATTCTCTCTGTGATACCATATCTCCTATATTGGAGGAAAGTGAAGCTTTAACAAGGTTGAAATAAACACCTGGCACAGTCATAAAGTGGGGTTTTTTTAAGTAAAAAACAGACAAAGACAGTTTGAGGACTTACTTAATACAAATGCAGATGAACCAAGTCTGGGATTTTATCCCCCCAAAAATTATTTTCACAAAAATTCTTGAAAAGAATAATTATGCTTCTTTTTGTTCGAAGACAAAAATATATCTTTCACAAAAGATTTACGTTGTTGCAATATGTATTTTAGAAAAAATATGTCTTGGCTCACAGTTTTAATGAAAAATACATCTGGTTTTGCAGCTGTTCCTGAAACGATATCTTGGCCGTTCCATACAGGGATCTTAGCACTGTGTGTCCGTGTTAAAGTATGGGAGTTGCGATCATCTCAGTGCTAAGATTGTTTTCTGGAATGGGCCCTTGTCTCAATACAAAATCCCAGGGTCCCCCTACTCTTCTTCAATATAAGAAGGTGCAAAATTAGAGTTATCTCCCTTGATTATGGAGCAGACGACTTTTCCTGATATATGTCAGAAATGAGTGCAGAGGAGAAAAGAAGGTTGATTCTACAGCTCCATGATGTATCATCACTGATGCTGCTACATTAGCAAAGAGCACAGATACTCCTCTTTCTACAGTGTATAGAGTTAAGAAGAATATTGAAAATGGTTCAGGAATTGAGCACAGAAAAGGAGCGGGAGACCTCGAAAACTGGTGTTTGGTGATCGTGTGAGGCTGGGTATTTTGGCTTCTAAAAACAGAAGGGCGAGTATCACAAATATCCAACATGAAATGGTAAATAGAGAGACAGTAAATGTATCCAAATCTACAGTAAGAAGAAATTTGATTGAACTTGGATGGGAAAAAAAGAAAGGAATTGCCTCCCCGCTCTTGAAACAAGAACACAAGGATAGACGTGTAGAGTGGTGTTTGGCGCATGAAAACTTTGACTGGAACTGTGTTATGTTCACAGATGAGAGCTCTGTATTGGTGTATCCTAACAATGTTAAAATGTGGACAAAATGCCTTCCGTTCCATTGTACCAGAGACCAAAGTACAGTCCGAAGTTTCACGTTTGGGGAGGGATATCTTCACAGGGAACGACGCCCATGTGTGTCTTTGAGGGTAATTTAACCAGTGGAAGGTATACAGTCCTTTTGGCTGCTCACCTGATCCCAAATGCAGATGTTTTTTTATGGAAATACTTGGATTTTGCAACATGATAATGACCCAAAACACACTGCAAGACATGCGCGGCAGTGGTTTGTGGACAACAATGTGACCGTTTTGGACTGGCCTAGTTACAGCCCGGACTTAAATCCTATAGAAAATGTGTGGGGACTCATGAAGGAGTCGGTGAACCAAAAGGGATTGACAAATCGTTGATGACATGAAGCGGGAGGTGGTGCGATATTGGGACTCTCTCACCCACGAGACTCTAACCTCTCTCAAAGGAAGCATGTCCAAACGTATAAAACTGTGTTTGGAAGCAAATGGTGGTTTGATAAAATATTGATGTTACTGTGATGTGATTAAAGAAGGTTTGCTCACTTAAAATATGTTGGGTTTTTTTGGTTTTTGGTTGTTGTTTTTTGTTTTTTGTTTGTTGTTGTTGGGTTTGGGGTTTTTTTTGGGGGGGGCATATTTACAATTTTAAAGATTTTTCAATTCTCAATAGTTATGACTCATACTGTATTATATTCAGTTTGGGATTAAGAGGAGAATAAGTCCCCAGTAAATCGTTATGGGTTGGTAGTTCAACAGCACTTGGTTGATGGTGCACGTCATCAGAACCCAATGCTTGACTCGTTGCTCATGCTCTCAGTCACTGGTTTCTTTGGTCCAGACTCCATTATTTACAGGAGCCCTGATATAATTTCAATATTTCTGCCTGCGCCGTTGAACACTATTCTCTCACTAACATGTGATATAAAGTGTGGAGGCTAGAGACGTGGTAACATTTCTGCATCGTACATGTTTACAAAGTTTACGTAAGGAGTCAAAATAAAAATAAAAATACAAAACACTCGTTTCGTAATCGCACGCACGCATGCACACATATTGAAATAAGAACTGATAACATTTCTGTAAAAATCCCTTTGTTTAAAGTTGAAATGATTTGAATAAAACACTAAATTCAAGCTCCAGTTTGACAACAGTGTGTATAATACTTCGTGGTCGGGAAGACGCAATGAGGTTTTTAAATGTATCTGACATGTTGATACAATGAACTCCCAATATCCGGCAACAGCTTGGTATTTGTCCATGGTCTTTTGTGTTTATGAGTTTCAATTGTATGGCACTGTAATGTCAAGTCGCCTCGAGATACACTGGTAACATTGATCAAAATTCAATATAATGGCTTCATGTTGGAGAGACGCCTACGTCATGGATTAAGGCATCTAAGGATGTAACTACCCCGTGTTGAGAGACGCTGGTCTAACTAATCATTACTAATTGGGGATTATAACATTCACAGATCAAGGATTTGGTGAGTCAACAAGATAGGTAATATATGTGTCTATATATCATTGTGTAAAGCATTTGATCTTAGTTTTACTCGCCATTTGGTAAATTGCATCTGGCTTCATTCAACATGGCATCCCGACCAAGGAGTTAGCTGTTAATATCAGTGAACTCTAGGTTGTATGTCGGCCAGGTACATATATGCACGTTTGATACACCCAAAATTGAAAACTTTGATAACACTTCTTTCCAAATGACATTAGTTTGACCATATTTGGGCAATGTCCAAATCAAATCCGCGTAGCCTATTGATGGGGGAACAGCTAAATGGACATGGAAGTCAGACAAATGATGTTAATCCGGATTAGAGCGCGTCAACTGAGCGTCAGTCCGGAATCCAGAATGAAGGAAGACACTCAAATATTCTGTTTTCATTGGTTGGTCTCGCCACTCACTTAGACGTGTAATATTTCACGAAAATAATAATTTCAATGTCAGGAAGTATTTTCTAAGAAATTGCACAATAATGTATTTGTTTAAATTTATAATATTTTGTTGAATTAACTGTATCATGTTTCCAGAAAATGGCTAAATCGGTGTCAGGGTATGAGCCTATGGATGGTAAGTTTGTTTGTTTGTTTGTTTGTTTGTTTGTTGTGTAACGCCGCACTCAGCAATATTACAGCCATATGACGACGGTCTGTAAATAAACTAGTCTGGACCAGACAATCCAGTGAATGACATCATGAGCATTGATCCACGCAATAGGGATACGATGACATGCATCAACCAAGTCAGCGTGCCTGACCACCCGATCCCGTCAGTCGCCTCTTACGACATGCATAGTCGCCTTTTACGGCAAGCATGGGTTGCTGAATACCTGTTCCCCTCCCGAATGGTAAGTACACGACACAGCTGAATACTACTCAACATCTGACTGGGACACTGTGGTATTTGATAGTGTTACCACAAAGGGGACATCAGCTTATTGAATGTGTACGGGGGGTTTATTAAGTTGAAATGTAGCGTCACACGCTGAAGCTCCTTGTCGAGACTGTATACTATTTGTGTGACATCCCTCTGTCATCATTGACATTCAGTCTCCAACACTGCACTCAGAGTGTCCCAATCAAACGTTGAACAGTACATCTTCATACCGTATACATCCAGGTCTCTCTGCACATAATGTGCACGTGCATTTATTGCGTGTGCCTTAATGGCGTCACGGTGTAATGCTATCATTATAGTGTATCTCATTAATGCCAAAAATCACCTTTGTCATTCGCATTCATTTCTTGTCCTCCTGTGTGTGTACTTGTTAATATTTGTGTCAATGGCCTACGTGAACGATTCAAGGTGTCTGACTTTTGTCTAAATTCTTTTCGACCATAATATATGTTTGATAATAAATGTAATAAAACGCCAAAACTAATGTCGAACAATGGAAATCATGATATGACATACATTATCTTAAAACCTGGATTTCATGAAAACGAAGGTTCTATCCGAATTTCGCCATTCACAGAGTAACGAGAATGTTATATGTGGATCTAGAAATAACCTGTGATTACATGAGTGAGTATGGTTTTATGCCGCTTTTTGCAATATTCCAACAATATCACTGCGGGGGACACCAGAAATTGGCGTCACACAATGTACCAATGTCAGGAATCGAACCCTTCGGCGTGTCGAGCAAACGCTTTAACCACGAGGCTACCCTCCCGCCCCTGTGATTATATGACCGTCCATTTGACTACTGTAGGATATAAATAGCATTCACATTTGGTAGTATTGGATATCAATGTTTCCTTTTCTCCTCTCTCAAAAAAAGACATCAACGAATCAGATCTTGTTGGATCCAATGAAATATCTCTATCTTGAATGGATGGATGAAGTATGAAAAGAATCCAATTTGGCCTGGTAAAGTTGTAACTGTTGTTAATAATGTTCATATGACTGAGAGAGATAGAGTCACCTGCAAGTGTTGGACAGTGACATCACCATGCCCTCCATAGGGATGAGAATTAACAACGTAGGTAACAACGTTATCAGTTCCATTATGACGTAATTATTCAGACATCCTCGCCGTTAGCCTGACTCGAATAAAAAAATATCGCCTACATGCTAGCGGAAAAAAAGTAACTATGTTTAATATCAAGAATCAATAAATATAATTTATTCTGACATTAGATATTGCATCTTTCAATACATAACTCATGAAGACATCTCCTCGACTTTGATGTCGTGATTCACAGTTAGCACTTGCATATTAATGCACGGCGCACAATTTGGATGTTTGCGTGTTTGTTGGGAGCCTGATACAATACAATGGTCAGGTGCTCATAAAACGCTCACATAATTTCTCTTCATGCGAATTCTTTACATGAATGTGTAGAAGAGAACAAACCTGCAAATATGAATTCTGAGATGAAAAGTTCTAGAAACTATCATTGTTTCCAATCACAGATACAGTAAACTACGGTTATAACGAACTCAAGGGGACTACTAATTTTAATTCGTTATAATTAGTTCGTTATAAGCATATGTAGAACATAAATTTATATACAGCAAAGGGACCAGACCAAGTAATAGTTCGTTACATCCGTCAGTTCGTTGTAAGCGTGTTCGTTATAATCGTAGTTGACTATATATGTTTCGAGGGCAATTGGCTAAGATCTGTAGGACAAGTTATTGAAATGGTCTGGCCTTAGACTGAAGCACAAGACATCTATGGGTATGCAGTGTGTGTGACTGTTTCTTGTTGTTACAGAGGGTGAGGTGACGCAGTCCGAGGCAAAGGATGGTGAGAGGCATCAGTCAATGTATTATTTCTCCTTATTGTCCAGCAATTCTAATTTTGATTTTTCACACTCGCTAAGATATGAGTCAGATGTGTATCTTCGTAAAAATGGGGACAGATTCTTGTTTGATAAATGATTTAATATGTTGCTAAAACTTTAGGATGAAACTGTCCGTTTTCTAAGACATACTAACATGTCGCTATCATCTGAGGCATATACAGGTATCACATCCAAATATGCCTGTCCTTGCACGTAATGTATAGATGAGAAACAAACATCCTCAGTATAACTCATGACAGAGATAGTGCTCTTCAATACTAAATGTATGACAGTCGGAGCTTGGGGCGCCTCTTGGCTCAAGGGATCCGTATCGCGGTTTCCGATCCCAAATTGACCTGGCCCTGATTTCTCGAAACAAACTTAAGTTCAAAAACGGGCTTAAGTCTGAGTTTTTTCTCAAATTTGAGAAAACTCAGCTGAACTCTAGCTGAGTTTGATTCGAGAAATGCAGTTGAGTTAAAAACTCAGCTGAGGTTTTTTTTGCAAACTCAGTTTGAGATTTGAGTAAAAACTTAAGTTTGTTTCGAGAAACAGGTATTCGGGGCCTGATCCTATCTGCCAGCACCAACACAGGAATCACCGTTGCACTAGACTACAACCAAACGTGATGATTTCGACAAAAATCGATAAATAGTTATGCTCCTGATACAAAATGTTTCTTTCCAGTGTTCCTCAACGTCATCAGCACCTTGGGCATCATGCTGTTCACTGGGATGATAGTTGTCGGTAGGTCACAACTTGTCTCATCATGCACTGGACCCGTGAAGATCCGGGGTAGAACAGGTCTTCAGCAACCAATGCTTGCCGTAAAAGGCGACTATACTTGTCGTAAGAGGCGACTAACTTGATCGGGTGGTCAGGCTCGCTGATTTGGTTGATGCATGTCATCGTATCCCAATTGCGTGGATAGATGCTCATAATGTCATCCACTGGATTGTCTGGTCCAGACTCGAATATTTACAGACCGCCGTCATATAGCCGGAATATTGCTGAGTGCGGCATTAAACAACAAACCAACCAACCAAAAAAGCCCACTAGATATGCTGGACGGAAACCTTTAAAACTAAATGCACAATACATAGCAAGCTGACCAGAGAAACTAAAGCAGAAAGACAAAAGAAACTTGTGCAGAGTGCAAGCGTAAGGGTCAGAGCCTGACCTGGCCCACTGAGGTGGCGATTGTGCGGGGTGAGTTGGAGAGAGAGTTTGGGGGATTTTACGTGCGCTTTCCGACTTTAAACGTATTTCGCACACGGTAACCAGGTGCAGGGCTAGGCTTATTGTATTGAGTACTTGTATAACTCTGAGGGTGTGTAGTGTACTGTCTGTAAAGTTAAAAGCTGAAATGAAGTATCAAAAATATCTAACTAATATGTACATATACTTAAAACTTGATTGGCCACACGTTAAATCCAGCTCCCTCTCTTCCGAGCTGCGATATTCTTTTATAGAAAAAATAATGTTAATACTAATACTAGCAAACTCGGTATATACAAGATTTTTAAAGATTTCTTTGCTGTGATATCCAAGTCAAGCTCTGTATGCCCCGGAGTTAACGTCCTGCCTTTGCCAGTCTTAGAATCTCACACGTGGAATCGAAACTGGCAGATATGTCAAGTTTTTAACTTAAATGTTAAAGAGTGTGTTTTAACTGTAATGTTCATTTTGAAGATAAAGAACAAGTTTTATTTCTATGTCCAGTGCACGATGATTTAAGATCTGCATTATTTACGTTATAAAAGCTAAACTGTCAAATATATTGTATGTTAATATTGCAACGTAGTAAGAGTTTGTTATCTATATATATATCATTTAGAATTGTATCGTCTCCCATAACTGGGCGGTGGGGTAGCCAAGTAGTTAAAGCGTTCGCTCGGCACGCCGAAGTCTCGGGGTCGATAATCACAAGGGTACAATGTGTGGAGCCGTGATATTGCTGGAAAATAAAAGCGGCGAAAACCATACTCACTCACCAACTCTCTCATAACGTATATACACTCTACATGTACACATTCTCATAACACAACACATGTGAGTGGGGCTGTACTCGTTTATATTTCCTTGACTCCTATTTTATGCACGTGTTTTATGATGTACAGCGGTGTGACGAAAATATAATATCTCTATGTCTGTTCCCCTCGTCCCAGCTGTGATATTCTTCAACGAGTGCCCGACCCAGCCGTACCTCGCCATCTATATGATCGTCCAGGGATCCGTGTCCATCACGATGCCCATACTGTTCCTCGTCAAGTACCGACTGGGCGTTGGCATCAAGCGGCTCAACTTCCTCACCTATGTCGTCACTGTCGCCGTCCTCTCCTTCGGTTGGTTCTGCGCAGGTAATGATATATCTCCTTATGTCGAACTCCTGAATCTCGAAGGCATGCATAATTCGAATCATGTTTCTGAACTCCGTTTACAGTAAACTAAGAAGGACGTTTGTGGTGTTTCTTTTTCTTTACTCGAACACCAATGGTGATTATTCATGGTTGAGATTCGTTTTAAGCGAAGTCGTTATGTCCGAAGTTGACTGTATATGCAGCGTTGAATTTGTATCGAATGTTGTGATATCTCGAAGTTCGGCGTGAACCAAATGTCTGATTTGATGAGATATTTGGAGAGGGTTTGGAAACTGGATTTGTAGAATTTATGGCAATGAACTAATGTGTGCGTGCATGTGTCTGTGCGCGCGTGTGTGCTTGCATGTGTGCGTGTGTCTGTGCGCGTGTGTGTGCTTGCATGTGTGCGTGTGTTCGAAAACATTTCGTAACCCAACTCCATATGCTATTTATATTCGCTTCTATTTGGTCAAGTTAATTTCATGAAATACCACCAGAGCTTTCAAACATGTCGAGTTAAAACGACCCACACCTATCCACGAAATCGACTTAACTGGGTATCAGTGCAGCCACTCATCTTTAGTTAGAAACTTATATGTCACCATGCTTGCAGCGTGAGACTCTATCTACTCACGCCATGAAGATCCGGGGTAGAACAGGGCCCACTTGCACAAAGCGATCTTATCGCTAAGATGATCGTAACTCCCATGCTTTAACATAGGCTTACAATAGTCGTAGCGCTAATTAAGATCCCTTTGTGCAAGTGGGCCCTGGTCTTCAGCAACCCATGCTTGCTTTAAGAGGCGGCTAACAGGACCGGGTGGTCAGGCTCGCTGACTTGGTTGATGAATGTCATCGATCCCAACTGCGTGGATCAATGCTCATGACATCACTCGATTATTTACAGACCGTCAACTTACAGGTGGAATATTGCTGAGTGCGGCGTTAAACAACAAACAAACAAACATATTTAGAGTAGGACCTTATTACACCCCCCACCCCCCTCCCTCCACCCTCATTCTGCATATAACAGGTAATTCGGACATTGCTTGTCCTTGCAGGTACCTACTGGCTGATGACGGCGGGATGTCCGAGTACCTTCCTGTACCGGTCAGCGATTGGCTTCCTGGTCCCAGTGTGGATCATCGCCATCATGTGCATCATCACCTTCACGTGGGCGTGCTGCAGAAAACAGGAGTAACACTGGACACGCCCTGACTCGGGAATATATGTCAATTATTACCTGCCTACTTATTTAGATTCAACACACGTTAATTTGGATGTAAACCTCAGCCCTTGCACTGTTGCTTAAACAGTAAACTACGGTTATAACGAACCCAAATGGATCACTAATTTTAGTTCGTTATAACCGTAGTTCGTAATACGCATATGCACATCATATATACAGCAAATGTCCGGGACCAAAAACTAAATTTGTTACATCCGTCAGTTCGTTATAAGCGTGTTCGTTACAAACGTACTGTATGCGTTTAATTATCTTTATGTTTGAGACGATGCTACATTACCGTAAGTCCAATTGTGACAGTGATAGGGTATGCCAAGTTTGCGGTGAAATGAACGTCCAAAAATGCCCGAGCTTTATTTTGGTTGGTTTACAGTTAACATCTGCCCACGTCGTGTGCATTCATTACCCAGAAACGTGTTGGTTGAGAAAATCAATAACGTTTTATGTCCATTCTGTGACACCGTGGCCATTTATAGTTTTACAAAGTATGTAAAGGCTGTAGAACAAATCTGCCAGGTTTACGTATCGTAAATAAAGTCTGTATATGGGTGTGGTGTACACATATTGTTCACAAGCAGATGTAGACGTTATTTATACTGTATATGGACGTTAATGTGAATAGCGCTCAAAGGGAAGCATGTGAACCCTGGACAAGTCTTCATGATAATGCCCTTCTGAATATTTTGGTATTCTCTTGCTTAAAGCAGTATTAAAGTAATTAAATACATGGATTTTTACAACCGGATCTATTTGAGTTTCACTGAACTGGTACACACAGTTATTATATACAGTTATCTTTGTAGATATACGTGCCAGGTACTGATGCTGTAATCTGACAATAACAAGGAAGTATTGATGTGTCATTACAAGTGATGCTGTATAAAATACTGCTCAAAAGAAGTTAGACAACACCCGACACTGCTGTTCTCTAACTTCTTTTGAGTAGTATATAATTGATTCGGAATAGGTTTTATAGCTGTACATAGATGCGCATGTCTTATAGACTTGATCATTGTTTCGTTTAATGTATGTTATTCAGTTGGGCCTCTACTACTAATGTGTTTTATTCTGCGTGTTTGTTAATAAATATTATTACTATGCTATTGCGTTTTATTTGGCAATCTAACCGGAACACGCCAAGGGAGATAATCACTGATTTATCAGATCTAAACGTTTCTTTCATTTATGTAACCATGTGGCAATAAATGCAACGAATGCGTATCATCTGTAGCATTGTGTTTATTTACACAAAGTGAAAAACTTGTGATTTTATGAACTTGTGAACCTTGCAGTCATTTGCAGAAGACGATGATTCAGCTCTACACAGGGCTACAATGGGGATCAGTTGGCTCCTGAGAGTTTCTAGGGCTTCCGTCCTGCCCCACGCTGAAGCACATGTACCACATGTGACGTCTTCTTGGGCAAGTGACTTTGTTCGAAATGTGCCACTGTTCACCCAGCAGTGAGTGGGTACCCGGTAGGATGTGATGGCAATGTGGTTGTTAACCTTCTAGCGCCCAATAGGCAGCTTGGGTTGTATACTCCCTAGGGAGCCGAGAAGGATTCTTGAGTGCACACTGATCCAGAGACCAGGGTAATAATAGCACGATTGGTGTGGAAATATGCACAATAGAACTATTATTATCATATTATGTTACCGGTTAGCACATCCAACTATTGGCCCGGTCCCAGCTGGGAGACACAGATGTTTACTGACCCGTGACGGTTAGAGAGCGCTGTACCAATAATGCATTAATATCGCTTTTCATTTTTTTCTGCTAAACTATTGATGGTATTAACTATACCTTGCACATAGTCTGTGATTTTTGTTTTGTTTGTCTGTTTGTTGTTTAATGCCGCATTCGGCAATAGTCCAGCTATATGACGTCGGTCTGTAAATAATCGAGTCTGGACCAGACAATCCAGTGATTGACATCATGAGCATCGATCCACGCAATTGGGATACGATGACATGCATCAACCAAGTCAGCGAGCCTGACCACCCTATCCCGTTAGTCACCTCTTACGACAAGCATAGTCGCCTGTTACGGCAAGCATGGGTTGCTGAAGACCTATTCTACCCCGGATCTTCAAATAATATGTAAACAGCTATTGGGTATTGTTACAAAATTGGTATTACAGGAATCACTGAATATTGACGAGTGCGGAGTTAAACAACACACAAACAAACAAACAACATATATTACTCAAGTTCAAGATTGTTTACTTATTGTCCTGACTAGCTCACAATAGGGCCTTGTATTAGCATAATAATGAACTGTTTTGTATTTCCGACGTTAGAGTCAGTATACTGTGTCTGAGTGGGGTATTCATGTTAAACTGTGGCATGGTATCTCAGTGGGACAGCACTATATAAATCAGCATCAGTCCGGAACTAGAGCAAGCAGCCACACACACACGTGCATGCACGTCGCTATATAAGTGCAATAATCTTGGACGCGACCCCATTTCACCTCACCTGTGATTATGGAAAGGGGTTTCGCGTCTTTTATTTTAGAACTCGTCAGAAATATTGTCATTTTTTTTTCAGATGTCCATGTAGACCCACTTGGTACCTCAACATGAGTATGGAACTACAGTAAACTACGGTTATAACGAACTAAAAGGGACTACTAATTTTAGTTCGTTATAAGCGTGTTCGTTATAACCGTAGTTTACTGTATGTCTGGCTTGATAAAGTGTAACAAACACATGTAACTATCCTCTGAATCGCAATAGATTTATCGGGGCGGGCGTCATATATTGATAACACTGTTCAGCCTTCTGATTTCATCGCAAAGCTTCTGAACACATCTCTTCCTGTCTTTATCAATTTCCCTTCGATTTTACAACAAAAATGTGTCGCAGCACATGCTGGATATCCTGAAAATGTGTTGTCAAAACAAGAAGTGTTGTGTCAAGAATAGTCGATGATGTTCCCAAACGATTAGGTCATACAAACATACATGTAGTGTCCTTCATATGTGACACCAGGGAGTGTTATAAGCTATTGACTAGTGACACCAGGGAGTGTTATAAACTATTGACTAGTGACACCATGGAGTGTTATAAACTATTGACTAGTGACACCAGGGAGTGTTATAAGCTATTGACTAGTGACACCAGGGAGTGTTATAAACTATTGACTAGTGACACCAGGGAGTGTTATAAGCTATTGACTAGTGACACCAGGGAGTGTTATAAACTATTGACTAGTGACACCAGGGAGTGTTATAAGCTATTGACTAGTGACACCAGGGAGTGTTATAAGCTAATGACTAGTGACACCAGGGAGTGTTATAAACTATTGACATGTAACACCAGGGAGTGTTATAAACTATTGACATGTAACACCAGGGAGTGTTATAAGCTATTGACATGTGACACCAGGGAGTGTTATACTTTATTGACATGTAACACCAGGGAGTGTTATAAACTATTGACTAGTGACACCAGGGAGTGTTATAAACTATTGACTAGTGACACCAGGGAGTGTTATAAGCTATTGACTAGTGACACCAGGGAGTGTTATAAGCTATTGACTAGTGACACCAGGGAGTGTTATAAGCTATTGACATGTAACACCAGGGAGTGTTATAAACTATTGACATGTAACACCAGGGAGTGTTATAAGCTATTGACATGTGACACCAGGGAGTGTTATACTTTATTGACATGTAACACCAGGGAGTGTTATAAACTATTGACTAGTGACACCAGGGAGTGTTATAAACTATTGACTAGTGACACCAGGGAGTGTTATAAGCTATTGACTAGTGACACCAGGGAGTGTTATAAACTATTGACTAGTGACACCAGGGAGTGTTATCAGCTATTGACTAGTGACACCAGGGAGTGTTATAAACTATTGACTAGTGACACCAGGGAGTGTTATAAGCTATTGACTAGTGACACCAGGGAGTGTTATAAGCTATTGACTAGTGACACCAGGGAGTGTTATAAGCTATTGACATGTAACACCAGGGAGTATTATAAACTATTGACATGTAACACCAGGGAGTGTTATAAGCTATTGACATGTGACACCAGGGAGTGTTATACTTTATTGACATGTAACACCAGGGAGTGTTATAAACTATTGACTAGTGACACCAGGGAGTGTTATAAACTATTGACTAGTGACACCAGGGAGTGTTATAAGCTATTGACATGTAACACCAGGGAGTGTTATAAACTATTGACTAGTGACACCAGGGAGTGTTATCAGCTATTGACTAGTGACACCAGGGAGTGTTATAAACTATTGACTAGTGACACCAGGGAGTGTTATAAGCTATTGACTAGTGACACCAGGGAGTGTTATAAGCTATTGAATAGTGACACCAGGGAGTGTTATAAGCTATTGACATGTGACACCAGGGAGCGTTATACTTTATTGACATGTAACACCAGGGAGTGTTATAAGCTATTGACATGTAACTCCAGGGAGTGTTATAAACTATTGACATGTAACTCCAGGGAGTGTTATAAGCTATTGACATGTAACAACAGGGAGTGTTATAAACTATTGACATGTAACACCAGGGAGTGTTCTACGTTATTGACATGTAACAACAGGGAGTGTTATAAACTATTGACATGTAACACCAGGGAGTGTTCTACGTTATTGACATGTAACAACAGGGAGTGGTATATGCTATTGACATGTGATACCAGGGAGCTATTTTAACTTATTGATTGTAGGTGCTACCTTGTTGGGCGCCCTTTCCAAGGCCAGTAGTTTATGCCTCATTGGTCACGGGAGTCTTCTTGATACATTGGTAAGTTTGAAATACAAGTCTCATTGATGTGTCACCTCAACCACGAATTACCAACAATAGTTGTTGGTTGGTTGGTTGGTTGGGTGGTTTGTTGTGTAACGCCACAGTCAGCAATATTCAGCTATATGACGGCGGTCTGCAAATAATCGATTCTAGACCAGACAATTCCGTGATTAACATCATGCGCATCGTCTATTGCAAATGAGATACGATGACATGCATCAACAAAGTCAGCCAGCCTGACCACCCGATCCATTGAGTCGCCTCTTACGACAAGTCTAGGTTGTTGGGGACCTATATTCTTACCCGACATCCCGACGGGTGTCCTGCACATCCGGTCAACAAGCTTTCAAAGTAATATTTTATGGATTAATAATAAACAAGTTTATCGTTATCCTTTTGGTTTATTATTTCAGAACTAAAACTTTACACATTCAGTGTATAAACATGAATAACAAAACACATATTATGTAGATCTATCACAAGTATTTTAGATGTTATGAGCATTAAAATTGTCATGATCATAGCTATTAGTGGTACACAATTTAGTACACTTGCACATAAAACTATGTCCAAACATAAACGTCCATTTATATAATTGGCAATTTCTGTATCAGGTCAATATTGTACAGTAATAAATTAAATTTTCGTAATATATTTTGTTAAAAACTTAATGTACACAGAAAAATAATCATGATTTTCAAGAGACGTAAATATGATGTCATAGACCATATGATATATACATATGTATGTTTTCAGGACGTTTTGATTGGAATCTGCTCCAACAGTGGAGGTAGCGGACCAGACCGGGGATCTTCAGATTGTACAGAGCATTTCACATGACGTCCAAATAAATACGTGAACAATACTTGCACATCAAATTTCACAAGTATGGACAACTAATGTTGCAGGTATGCAGGTAATTAATCTCACTATGTAATATCACACTTTTGTTTTGAGGTGGTCCCTTATTAATAGTTTTTGCTTCAACATGTAACTGAATAGTACACTTGGCGTATATAGAATTTCAGGTGACAAAACACATCAATTAACCGTTATATATGTTTTACACCCTTGCTACCTGTATATCATGTTAAATTAATGAATGTTTTCCCCACTGGATTCATAGTATTAATGTAACTTTTTTCTGAAATTTAATTTAGTTGTCAAGGCCTGTTGTATACATGACACTTTTTATGAATGGCAATTTCTTTCATTCTTTGTCACGACGTTTTTTAGAGATACTTCTTACTCCTTCATCAGGTGAATCGTTCATTTGATGAAGCAGCAAGAAGTATCTCTGAAACGTCGTGACAAAGATTAAAAGAATTTGCTATCTATACAAAGTGTCATGTATTCAGGTTCATCTTACTTCTAAATGCCTGTTAGAGACTCTAGGTGTGTTGTAGTTTCCTCTGTCGTCATATCCATCATTGCATTAGTCCAGCAGCGTTTAAGATTGTATCTGCTTCTCGGGGAGTGTTACATGTTACTAATTTACAATTTCAGAATGTCAGTCGTGACATGGAATGTGGTATAAGGGTCGCATGCCGTACACATCAGCAGTTGTGGATAACAAAACAAAATACAACTTATAACAAAAACAGTAACGTGCATACCAAGCATCCATATCATTTGATGTTTTGTGGTCCACTTCCAACGTAATGTTAAAAGTAAATGTTCTTGGCATAATTCTTTGTTTTTTCAAACGATCTTTCAAATTTCATTTTTAACGAATACAAACCATAAAAGGTAAGCCACAATGACATGAATTGTTAAAACGTGCTCGGTTTTCCATACACTATTGCCTCAGATGGAGTATTAAGAGTTTCATTAAGGACCATATTGCGACAAAAAGAACGAAATGCGTAACTATATATATATATATATATGTATATATATTCATAAAAATAACATTGGTATAAATGATCAATGCATTATGAGACTTGGTAATACATTTAAAATAATATGGTACATATACGTGAAATGGTATGTTATAGGTTTCTTCATAAACAAAAACTGGTGACCAGAATCGAACAGAGATCATTGTTATCGTGGTTCAACACGTCTTGTCTCGTCATGTCACGTCATACCATGTCTTATTTTCAGTTTTAACCATGCCATCTAACGTCAGCATCACGTGACTTCTTCTGTCAAATTACGTCACATAACGTCATATGCCTCGTCACGTACATGACGCCACGTCACTTTGTATCACTTAACGTCTCCTGGGCACAAAAATACGTAATACACCTTCACGTTACATTATGTCATATACTGGTCACGTAACGTCACATGTCCCTGCCTCATCACGTAACGTCTCCTCGTGACAATGTCATCCTCACATACGTCGCGTCGCCCTGTATGATGTCAGACACTCTGTATCGCTATATCCTGTATTGTCACAAGACTTAACCCACATGGCGCCTTTCGTTTCAACTCTCCCAATAATCAACCAATGGTCAAACTTAATTCACCAATATAATACAAATATAAATGTAATATGTAATATATCAAAAGAAGCTCTTTGCAAACACAAAAACACATTAATATGATTATAGATGAAAACATTGCTTGCATGTTGAAAACCCTCTTTACTGATTGCCAGATCTAGAAGAAAAAGTTTCAATCTAAAACAGCGAAACAGCACATGTATACAGATAATGCTATATGGTAGACGAAGCACCATATATAAGGTCAGGTTACTGAAACCTGTAAGCACCCATAACGAGGTTTGATTCATACGATAAAGAGGATGCAAGGCTCTACGGCCTTTCTGGTTCAGGGCTTCACATTGTTATTAGCATCCTGTGCCAAATTGCACAATCGCCTGTTAAATTAGCGTGACCAGTCTGGATCTAGATTGAACAGGAGCCCACACCAGAGGAGAAAGGTTCTTTTGGTATGTCCTGTTCCAGAACCGCTTAGGTTGGAGATTCGCCCAGGCCTTAATATTTCTTAAATGATTTTATTTGATTTCACGTATTTCAAGACATGTCACCAGGCATCCACATATCAACCCCTGGCAACAATTTTATATTACCTAAACCTTTCAAGAAGAATTTACCCAACTTAAGGTCAAAAGGTATTTCCATTGTTTTAAAATTGGTAAGATATCGATTATCTTCTTTCATGCGTGTGTAATGCCTTTAAGCATATAATCTGAAACATACATATACTGATCGAAAGTAGTAAGGGAACGGCTAAAAATGAAATCATTTAGAACTGAAATGTATATTTCAATCAGTGATCTTTTATGTCGTGAAGGTTTTTAAATTTACATATTCATTGTTATTTCTATACATTCCCTTTCTTATTTCCGTCAGTATATTATGAAATCATTGCTGCTGCCGCTGTTCTCAGTCCTTGAGTCCATTCCTCTCGATGTAAAGTCCGGACACGTGGTTATTGTTTACGTTAGGCATCGGTTCTGTTTTGATGTTCACTTTTTGATCTGACCACGCCACACTGGTGCAGGCGCCTTGTGTGGTCAGCTGGATGCTCGTCGTACTCCTCTCCTTCCGGTCCTGATCCAGGGTTGTCTCCATCAGCACCTGGAGAACAGGAAGATGGAGGTGTTGATGAGACAGTTGCATGGGTCAGGAAATACGTACAGGTGTCTCATAGTTGAACAGGTTAATCCAAGGGGTGATACAGCAAATATGATAATAAACACGTATCTTCTATCTGTTCGGTTCTTGTAATGAACAGCTGCTTTATCATTTGTACTTTTTAATGTATAAAATAACATACTGAAAAACTAAATGTTGCCACTCATAAACGGATTAACTCTGTCTTGATACATGTAATAAATATTTAATTCCAAACATTTTCTTCCATGCCGCCGTGGTTGAAGACTGCATTCGTTAGCCTTCAGTGCAAATTGTATGGGTTCGAATCCCTTTGTCAAATCACGCTTTTCCAGAAAAAAAGTTCTGTCAATGCCATGTGGTGAATTCCTAACAATTCAGTTAGTTACAGCCCGGTCACACACAAAGGAGCCTTGATTTAATTATTTAATTAATGGAGGTGAAAGACGAGCAGAAATACGCCGACCCGTTCCAACGTATGATCGACTTACAGGAAGAAAAGGGACAGGGGAAACGTTTTATCTTGGCTATGATAGCGTCGAACAAGGGAGGGAAAAGCAAGGGACGTTTAAACGTAAGAACGGTAGCTCAACGGATTAAACAAGACAAAAAACGGTAAAACGTGATGAGGGTAGCTACAGCGTTCCACATCAGGACCACAATGGATACAACACGAAACGTTTTACAGGGGATAACGACAGCTAAAGAGGTCGACATCAGGATCACAACAGATTAAAGAAAAAACGTTAAAACCTAATAAAACGGTAGCTACAACGTTCCATGTCAGGGTCTCAACGGGTACAAGATGAGACGTTAAAACGTGATAACGGTAGCTACAACGTTCGACATCGGGGTCTCAACGGATACAGCAAGAAACGTTTAAACGTAATAATGGTATCGACAGCGTTCCACATCAGGATCTTAATGGATACAAGAAACTTTTAGACGGGCGTGTGTTAGCTGTAGCGTCGGACCAGATTGTTAAAAATGTCAGTTTTGGTATTGAATGGCAGCGTTTGAGATCAGAACCACGCCATTTTGATACAGCCTATTGTTGCCCTGTTTGTGTGTAAATATAACACGTTTGTATTTCAAACCCGTATAATATGCTCGGGAATGTACATACCACCTGTGTAAAGAATACTTAAGAAATATAGTCTGATTTCATCGACGTTCCAACTAAGTATACGTATAAAGATGGCCACATTGACAAAGACTATCTACATGACAAAACATTAAAATCATTATAATCTTATATCTACTCTTCATCATACATGTCATATTTCAGGAAGCCGATTAACATTTTCAACCTGTTCATGTCAATGATGGTGTCAGTGTGTTGTTGGGATGGACAAATCCTTATCAGGAGCGCAGCTGGCTGTTGGAGGGGTTGATGGTCTGATCTAAACTAGCAGTGGGTGTCTGTAACACCCGCACATGTTACTAATCCACAACGTATACTGCAGCCAGATATCAAAGAAATCTTCGGGTTTTATGTTCCCGAACCGCTAGGTTGAGTCCTGTCCTTTCAGATTTCGGAAATGCTCCATAATCTTTAGATTAGAGTAAGAGGGATGATTGAAAAGTTCCAAACCTCACATAGAAGGAATTGCGAAGTAGCAAAATAATTTGTTCAAATAACTCAAGTGTTTGTGGATATACCTCCATGACATCGTGTAATGAACATAACAACAGATTTCACTATTACCCAATTCCTTCTATTTGAGGCTTAGAACTTATCTATCAACCGTGGTATAAGCCTAGATTGATCATTTACTTCTCCACCCATGTGCATGTGAAACGAAACATTCCCTAAACAGATTCTGTTCGCCATCGGAGATCTCGTGCGTCATAATATGGGGTAACCATCCATCATGATGCTGACAAACCAAGGATCGCGATAAGGGCGAATATGTAATTCGAACCCACAATCAGCGGATCCTGGTATCACTTATGAACAACTGGATTCGAACCAACAATCATAAGTTCCTGGCGTGCCAAAGGGACGCAACTCAGCACACGAATTGCGGCACTTGAGACTACTGGGCCTCCCGTGCCCCGACCCGCCTTCCTTTTTGACGGTGTCAAGGATCAAAAACATAAGGGACGCCTTTAAGTTATTATATGCATTATCAAAACTAGACCCGTGAAGATCCGGGGTAGAATAGGTCATCAGCAACCCAAGCTTGCCGTAAAAGGCGACTGTGCTTGTCGAATGAGGCGACTAACGGGATAGGGTGGTCAGGCTCGCTGACTTGGTTGAAGCATGTCATCGATCCCATTGCGTCGATCGATGCTCATGATATCAATCCATGGATTGTCTGGTCCAGACTCGATTATTTACAGACCGCTGTCATATAGCTGTAATATTGCTGAGTTCGGCGTTAAACAACAAACCAACATCACCAACAACCAACAAAACTAGCAAGAGAATACTTAAACTCACTGACCTGCACTAGAGACATTTCCTCCTCATCCAGTATCCCCCCGGACTCCAGGGACAGGAAGGCGTTGTGGAAGTCATCCAGCAACACCAGGTACGCCACTTTGTCGTCCGACTTCTTCTTGAAGTACACCGGTAGTTTGCCTTTAGGAACAGACAACTTGGTCCGGATTTCGAAATCTATCACTTGGCATTCTTCCCGTGCCAGAAGCTCGGCGCTGGCCTTCCATGACGGTCCGATCTCGATCTGAGAATTCACCTCCCACGGGATGACCTCCTTGAACACCTCCCCCTTCATCTTGCTCACGTTCATCGTGTTGTCTCTGCCGGCACGGAACTTGACGAAATTTGTCGGAAGGTTTACGTCGATGTTGACGTTTCTGTCGATGGTGTAACAATTCTGAAGCTCCACTGCAATCCATGTCGTCGTCTCCCGCTTCCCGCGGAATGAATGCACCTGCTTGGTCTCCGACTTGTTCTCATACTCGCAGCCGTACAGGGAGACCCATCGAGACCCGGTGGTGATCTCACCCCACGCAGTCTCCACGCAGTTGTTTGTGGGGCGGAGTGAGAACTTCATAATGTTGTGTTCAATGGTAAGAGACTTCCAGTCAATCACGGCATAGTAATCCCCGGGGTCAATAAAGATACGTTTCACGAAATTGATACTTTTCTCCAATTTGCGCCAGGCATACTGTCCCAATACGGTGTCAAGCTCCAGAATTTTCGACGCCATCTTGGATTTCTGACCAATTCACATTTATTCGACCCTGCAACAAACTATAAACACCATCGATCACAGTCGCAACGTAAAAATATCAGTTCTTACCTTAAACGTTTGCTTTAATAATTGCTACACAAAACACTGATTAGGGGTAAATATTTTCATCCATTGAACCATACTTGACACTGCCAACTGTAAATCGTCAGTGTGCCAGGAAATTACCCATCCTAGCTATGAAAAAGATGGCTCACCCACCACAGATAAGAGCAGATAAGTATCGTGATACGTATCGGATCGCAAGTCGGTGTATCGTCCCAGCCATATATGTGCGTGTGCGTGTGCGTGTGCGTGTGCGTGCGCGTGCGTGTCAATATGCGCGTGTGTGTAAATATAACAGCACTGTCCTGGAAAAAATAAATCATTTCACCCCGACACCTGTGACAATATATATGTAAAACAACATAGCATGATTGCTCATCTTCCGGCAGGTATAATTCAAATCGTTCAAATACCACATTGTGCATCTGCGTCGTATTGGGTGCAGCCAGGGACACTATATAGACTCCTTTGTGTAGTAAGTGCGAAGTACATGTAAGTGCTAAGTACCCAGGTTACAAAGCGACAAGGCCCCGTCACATAAAGAGCACATTACGTCTAGGCCCATCTTCCCGAGGAAAGTGAGTTAACTGACTATAAAAGTCCAGTTTCCACCCTTGCCGAACTAGGCTGGTATTATGGAGTTACATTTTGGCTGGACTAAGGAGTCTATGCATAGTCCAATCAAAATCGTGCACCGAAATCGAAATCCGGTTCGTTGAGTGTCATGCAGATTTCGGTCGACTTCAGGATTTGCAAAAGATGTGCACCGCTAAATCGTTGTCAACAGATATTTTCTAAATCTTTTCATGTTATAAATCAAGGTGCTCACGTGATTTGATACACTTCGCCATGTAAGGCTCGTTTTATCACTATAGAGATCTTGATTATCAATCAGATCGTCTTGACTGGACGACACCGTTTTGTTTGAAACAAATGCAAGTGATACGAGAGGTTGAATCTGATTGGTCAATAGGAGAGGCATAGAAAGGACATAACTCGTAATAGCCACTGGTGGCGCTACGATCGAGCCCAGGAAATCTAGCCTAGTTCGGCAAGGGTGGAAACTGGACTTTTAAAGTCAGTTAACTTACTTGCCTCGGGAAGATGGCCAAGCCTGGGCTGGAGACTGCCACCAGATTGGTGACTATCGTATATTTATGGATTTGAAAATCTCTTCAATAAGCCTATAGTGGGTTGTAATGAGCTTCCTGATAGGATATGTTGACTGTAAATCACTGTAATTGACTCTCTGGCTCAAGTTGATCAACTGAGTTCGACACTCTTCAGGGTCAAAATTAGATATGAGTCCCTACTGGCAACTTTAGTTTAACTGGCAACTTTAGTTTATTTACGCGTCATAATTCATTACTGTGACAATGTTGATTCTACAATAACTAGTCATACTGTTGCTACTACTACTACTACTACTACAACTACTACTACTGCTACTATTGCTGCTGCTGCTACTGTAGCTACTACAGATACACATGTTGCGTCTATGAAGTCCCCACTGCCATAACTGGCAAAATGTGTTTATTTACGCTTCATAATTCATATTTACGATAAATGCTGCTTCTACAATTACTACTGCTACTGTTGCTTCTGTCGCTGCTGCTGCTGCTACTACTACTACTACTACTACTACTACTGTAGCTACAACAGATACACATGTTGCGTCTATGAAGTCCCTACTGCCATAACTGGCAAAATGTGTTTATTTACGCTTCATAATTCATATTTACGATAAATGCTGCTTCTACAATTACTACTGCTACTGTTGCTTCTGTCGCTGCTGCTGCTGCTGCTACTACTACTACTACTACTACTACTACTACTACTGTAGCTACAACAGATACACATGTTGCGTCTATGAAGTCCCTACTGCCATAACTGGCAAAATGTGTTTATTTACGCTTCATAATTCATATTTACGATAAATGCTGCTTCTACAATTACTACTGCTACTGTTGCTTCTGTCGCTGCTGCTGCTGCTACTACTACTACTACTACTACTGTAGCTACAACAGATACACATGCTGCTTCTTCAGTAACTAATACTGCTCCGCTGCTGTGACAACTACTACTTCTGCTACTGCAGCAACTACACTTACTATTGTTACTACTGCTATACTTATGTTATTACAGCTACTGCAACTACTACTGACACAAATGCTGCGTCTACTACATCTACTGCTACGACAACTACAGCTACCAGTACAACTACTAACAATGCATCATCTACCACGTCCACCGCAGTAGCCACTGTTACCACGGTAACAGCGTCGGCATAGGTAACCAACACAACTGAAAAGAAAATTAGATTAAATTATCAAATCAATGATTTTTTTTAAATATTACTTTCACAAAAGGCAAATAACTCGACATGTAGGTCACATCTGTCCACGGGAGCCACGTGATGAAAGCAGCACGGTGGCAATATGACCGGAGCATCCTCTGTAGTTAATAAACAGCATCGTCAACATCTACAGTACTCCTGCATCCTGTCACAACAGCTGATTCAGCATACAACACGAGGTTAAAGCTCCACGCTACACACCATGGTGAAAGTGTGTTTCACTGTCCATGAAACATCTGTTGCAGGTTTAATATTCAGATCCTGAAATAGCACAAGTGATACGTCTGAAGTATTACACACGTGGTATTTACAACCCCTTCATACAGCCATTGATTCGTTACATGGATTCTTCACCCTTTCAAAAGCGTCCATATACTCCTATAGCCCGATGACATTACAAAATGCACTACAGTAAACTACGGTTATAACGAACTAAAAGGGACCAGAAATTTTACTTCGTTATAACCGTAGTTCGTTATAAGCATATATACAGCAAATGGCCGGGGCCAAAAAAACAGTTCGTTATATCCAACAGTTTATTATAAGCGTGTTCGTTATAAACGTAAATAAACACAATATATATGTGTATGATAAATTTACGAAGCGAGTGTTCGAATTATTGTCTAAATTTATCCTGAGCCAGCGCGAGAGTGAGTGAGTTGGGTTTAACGCCGCTTTGAACAGTATTCCACTTATATCAAGGCGTGTCAGCTTCATGTGATGCAGGTCTCAGAAGTTTACCACTTCGGTGAAACCAACGAGCACGGGTGCTGACAAACCTAAAAGCATAATCGGCGCAAATCAGGACTCGAACCCACGATCATAGCTTCCTGGCGTGTCAAAGGGACATAACCCTGTTGAACCAGAATTCTTGACATGATGTTCATGAAATCGCTGTGACGTCATCATATTATGTTACGTCATTACACATTGATGTCTGAATGTCGTCAGCAGCCATGACTTAGTTGGTTGGTTGTTTAACGCCGAACTCAGCAATATTACAGCTATATGACGGCGATCTGTAAATAATCGAGTCTGGACCAGACAATCCAGTGATTAATATCATGAGCATCGATCCACGCAATTGGGATACGACGACATGCATCAACCAAGTCAGCGAGTCTGACCACCCGATCCCGTTAGTCGTCTCTTACGACAAGCAAAGTCGCCTTTTACGGCAAGCATGGGTTGCTGAAGACCTATTCTACCACGGACCCCCGAGCATGTAATACAAAAAATGTAATATTAAAATGCACACTACATACACACTAAAATGCACACTACGCGTACGCACTAAAATGCACACTACATATACACACTTAAATGAAAACAACGTGCACGCACTAAAATGCACACTACATATACACACTAAAATGCACACTACGCGTACGCACTAAAATGCACACTTCATATACATACTAAAATGCACACTACGTGTACGCACTAAAATGCACACTACATATATACACTAAAATGCACACTACGCGTACGCACTAAAATGCACACTACATATACACACTTAAATGAAAACAACGTGCACGCACTAAAATGCACACTACATATACACACTAAAATGCACACTACATATACAAACTAAAATGCACACTACGCGTACGCACTAAAATGCACACTACATATACACACTAAAATGCACACTACGCGTACGCACTAAAATGCACACTACATATACACACTAAAATGCACACTACATATACACACTAAAATGCACACTTCGAGTACGCACTAAAATGCACACTACATATACACACTAAAATGCACACTACATATACACACTAAAATGCACACTACATATACACACTAAAATGCACACTACGTGTACACACTATAATGCACACTACATTTGACACTCCACGATTTACGATCACCCAAATCATACTTATCATCCGTAACACTAGTAAGCGTATGTCATGAATATGAACAAGATATACCGACAAAAAGGTGTCAGATTTAAAACTACCAAAAACATTTATACTATGAACAGATTAATTTAAACTTCATTGAAAGCGGCACCTCTTACAACATGATATCCTACAGCGCTGAAGCAGCATTGGGGTCAATACTGACAATAGTGTAACAGGATCTGGATCCCAGCACGAACTGCGAATATCTCCCATACACACTGACATTTACACGTATGGAATGTCAATGATACGACTAATTATAGGCTTGTGTTAAGTACTTGGTAACAATCAACGGACAATAAAACGTCTAGGCTCTTATAATGACGTTAGTAAACACTAAATTAAGCATTACACACAGCATACATGGAGCCAGGGAGATTGCTTAAATTGTTTGGGTTTTTTTAGTTAGCAATATCCTAGCCAGATCATCCGACCTGTAAATAATCGAGTCTGGTCAGACAAACCAGTTGTTACCATTATGTGTAACGTTACACGTAGACTAAAAAAAGCCTCTGAAAAAATATATGTTTGAGGGAAACAAATAAAATTAAACTGAAGATTACATCAGTGAGATGGGAGATTCCTGAACCTGAGGCAAATCGAATGCAATACTACAGCTATCTCTCCAGGAGATGCTGGTGACACGGCCCGACGTTCACCTAGAGCGAGTGTGCGTGCGTGCGTGCGTGCGTGCGTGCGTGTGTGCGTGCGTGCGTGTGCGTGCGTGCGTGCGTGCGTGTGTGTGTCTGGGTTGTCTAATTGCCACTTTTTACCTGTTTTTAAAATTAGACGGAGCAGGTTGATACCAATCTAGACTTGCTTCATCTAAGGTTTTTTGCATTACAGAAAGGGCTGGTCGGAAGGGAACATCATGTGGTTCAGGGAAAATGACGCAACAAGATAAAAAGAATATATCGGAAAATTGAGCGGTTTCATTGTTACATATGCAAATACAAAAATGCATCTGACAGTAACATGGACACTTGATTTTGAGGAAATAGATAATCAACCACAAATCTATTTTATGGATAGTTGTTACACATATCCAAAAATATGACAGAAAAAACAAAAGTAAAAGATGTGAATAGTAATTAATCACAGCTTTAACATATGGCGGCCTCCAGTGTGAATTCAGTGAGTGAGTATTGTTTTAGCAATATTCCAGCAATACCACGGCGGGGGACACCAGAAATGGCCTTCACACATTGTACCCGGGTCTTCGGCGTGACGAGCGAACGCTTTAACCACAAGGCTACCCAACCGCCATCCAGGGTGAAGGTCAACGTCATTGTATACGCTCGCTGCACGTGAGGATAATGGTAACACAAAGCAGCAGCCAGAGAGCATTCATTCTCTTTGTGTTTCAGGAAAGTGTCCCGAAACAGGCTTCAAATAGTGTCTACATCTGGGGGAATCAGACCGGTTCCTCGGCCTACTGAGCCAAACATATTTGGATAACCCGCTGCTCACCCGTTTTGAACAAAGAAACCTGTTTGACTGGCTTGTTGATTGTTCAACAATTGATCAGAACCCTCCTCCCGCCCCCTGAGTGTTAACAATGCTTGATGCGTTCCTCGCGGACAGGCATGTCTATAACTGTGAAGACTTCCATAAAATGATAAGATGATGCGACGTGAAGCCTAACAATAGTGAATGAGACTTGTGTTTTAGAGCGAGAAATGAAGAATAGAGATCCATTGAAATATTCAATATTCAAAGAGGACGATACACGTTAACATTGGAATATTCAAAAAAGACGATGCAAGTAAACATACTGTGATTTACACAAATTTGTAACTGTACGCTTGAGTGTTCTAACATGTATGCCAGTATTCATAGTCAGTGTATATCGACCGAACTTGTCACAACATTAATTTGTCATTTATAATCATTTTGCCATGTCGTTGACGATTCGTCAAACATTGACGCAAATTATATAGCCATCCAGCTCAAACTATAATTAAATAATAACATTGTTTATGAAATAATTAGCGAACATGTATAGTATACTTTATGTGAATCTGGTGGACCATCGGCGTTATCTCCCTTTTATATGTATTGTCAAGCAAAGGTGTCAACAATATTTTTTATCCCTGAACATCTGTTACACGTGCTTGAACACAAATCAGCCAAACTATCCGCAGACGCTCCATCTCTGCGACCACGGAATTCTGGGATATGAAACGAGCTCCTCGGTTTATATTACGTTTATGTCCTAAATGGAATAACTTGGATCTGTAGAGAGCTTTGGTCATTTTTTCCAGCTGACCAACCGATTCCACGTGAAATTATATTTACATCTGTCTGGACCAAAAAAACTGAATTTCAAATGAAACGTATATGTAATTTATGATACATTTTTTTATCTACGCAGAAACATCTGAGAAAACAATATGTGAAATGCTGGACTTCCTTATTGATGACTTTTACGTATATTTGGGGGTAAGACTTTTAGGCAAGAACTACGCATCCCCATGGGCATGAATTGTGCTCCCCATCTTACGGATCTGTTTCTAATTGGTAAAGTCAAAACAGCTAATTCGGTCAAGAAGTCTAACTTAAGCTTCATGTATATCAATGATCTGATATCGTTCAAAAACAATCAAATAGCCAATTCCCTTTTACTGATTTACCCACCTGAACTAGACATAAAGGAGACCAGTGAGGCCGCCTCATCTGTTTCATATTTAGATCTATGCATAAAGATTCAGAGTGACACTGACTGTATGACAAGAGGGATGACTTCAACTTTACAATAGTCAACCTTCATTCATGTCGAGCAATATTCCAGCAGCTCCAGCCTTTGGTGTTTACATTTCACAACTTTTGAGATACAATCGAGCATGCTCTTTCTACCAAGATGTCAAAGAGTGTCACATGGCTCAGAAGTTTGTTGATCAAGGTTACAACATTCAAGGCCTCAGTAAAGCTTTCAATAACCTTTATGGTAGACATCTGGAGGTCATTTCCAAATTTGATGCATCAGTGATACAAATGATGTCCGACTTGTACCATATGTTCCCATGTTTTTTCAGGTGAACAAGTGACTGACCTTTGCATGCATTTGTGACGGGTGCCACGGGTGAGCCAGGATACACTGACCATTTCGCGAACACCTGGTATCATGACTATATATCTGATAGTGATTCATAAACACATGCTCATGATATAGTCGGAATCGTACAATCGACTCTGCTTTATGCAGAGATTTCTATTGGATATGGAAAGGGTGGTGTTGCTTTAATTAATTATTTATGACACCTGTTTACGTAGTACACTATTTTATAAGGACACCTTGGACACACTGGATACATAAAAAATATGGCGTCACTTAACAATGCATTGACGTCATCAACAACAATGACGTCATGTGTTGCCCCTAAAAGCAAGAGGCGAATGATCAGTTATTGTCAAGTATTACTGACGTAAAGTATTTCATAAATATAATGAGGGACTATTTGTTATGTCACGGTGGTCGCGGTAAAGATGTGATTAACGGGGTTAACAAATATGGCAGTATGCATATTTCTTTAGATCATGCATCAAATGTTGGCTGGCTGTCCACACAAATCTTTAGGTTGCAGCATGTTCCATGATCATTCCTTATGTTAACTGATGTCGGATATTGTTACAAATTGACATTTGTATGTGCAATTGTCAAGACTCGATTACCTATTTACAAGCACGTCTTATCGATTGGTCCGTGGTGTGGGAGTAGCGGCCATTAATGTCCGAGTCCCGTGATAGGATTCGAACCCAGGACTTTCTAATCCGAGGCCGGACGCCTTGTCCACACGACCAAAGAGGTTAACCCCGTCAGCAAGCTGACAAAGTAAGGATGTCATGCGTGGGATGACTCCACGCCCTGCTCCATGGGCATAGCTGACCAGACATTTTGACCACCCGATTCCCATTTGAGAGGCACCAAGAGATGATGACCAGAATCCCCACGACGGGAGGATGGAGAACATATAATGGAAAGGGGAAGGCGTAAGTGTGTGTGTGTGGGGGGGGGGGGGGGGGGGGGGGGGTGGGTGGGTAGGTGTTTTAAGATATGGTCAGTGAAAGGGGTGTAGGGTGGCCACGTTATGATAGACACAAGAATGATACATAAGAATAAGACTATACTCTCTGGTAGGCGTGTTACACAAGCTGTTGACATCAGACAGGCTGTGTTTCCGGATGACAGACTAGGCTGTATACAGCATAGAGATTTAAGGGATGGAGAGTACACGCATCGTGTCACGCATCCCGGGCAGTATGTAGGCTGGAGGAACCTATTTTCAACACTTGTTCATAAGTCAACGTTAACATCTAAACCGGCTGTTATATGAAGAGACGCAAACCAGACCGAGCTTCAAGCATTAATAGACTGATGAAAATGACAGAAAGACTCAAATAGAATGATGTTTGGTGATTTTAGCTAATTATTTGAAGGGATTGTTTTGCCCATAAGATTTACTAATACCAGCTACATAACAATGTTCTCCATAGTTATTAAACAGCTGTTTGATAAAGGTACTAACGCCTGTATCGAAACATTTCATTGAAAATATAAAGACGTTGAAATCTGTACGTCAACACTGACATACTACAGCTTGTAAATGTCGCTTACGAGATGAATAAAAATGATGAATATGAAAAATGAACATTCTCACAGAAATTGATACCTATAGTATTCAGTGTCAAAGGGGATGGATGATTTTCACACGCAATCGAATGTAATTTGCTTCAACATGGCTACCATATGCTGAAAATTACCATAAATTACCATTTGTATTATCGTTTATCACAAGATATCTGGAAAATATATCATCTGTAACTGAAATACGATACATGTCTACAGTGTAGGCGGTAGAATTATCATTCGCGTAAATTGTGAACTTGAAATAGCATATCATCCTGCACATGTTGCAAGACATAAACTGTTGTAATTGACCAGTCAATCCGTGATCAGGATAGTCTTAATGTCAATGTTCATTCGTTGACACGAGGTTCAGAGACAGCGTTGACATTTCCACCGACAACGTCGCACACGACTGCTGCCACTTTCAGTTCCAGACGGATACTGCTTCAAGAGCATCCCGTTATGTACATGGTGTATACGCACAGATGCTGGTATACAGATACAAACATACATATGCTTACACAGCATGTGATAAACCTGTTTTCAATAAGCTAAATGTTACTTCATAATGAAGCATTCTGCTGGCAACAGTGCTATTAGTATATAATACATCAGTGCATGTATATTACGACAGCTATATATACCATGTATATACACACATATGTTGGTCCCTGTATGGTGACAAAATGGATCTCACCTGTTGGGAGCCTGCCTTATCGATCCTGCGGATGACCCTTAATCCAAGTCGGTGTTCAGTCCACTGACAACACGTGCAGTAAGAACACCACACTCCCGAAAGACGCTGCTTCAAAATCGCGATCAATTATTTGGATTTGTGCGCATGCGCGTCATCTATGTCGGCTCAGCGGGATTTAATACCTACGTTTATATACATCTGGTGTATAGGATGAAAGTTATAGTTTGTTTCAGTGTTAGAAAGTGCTCTATGGTCTGTTGACTGGCATGTTTTAAAAAATCGATATGGTGTATGGCAGGGATATGTTTTACTACTTGGCCCTTTGAGGCGAAGCGAATGAAAGAGTGAGGCCCGTGTACAACACTAGAATGCCTTTGTTCTGTAAAGTAACACAACTGTAAACGTTAATTAGCGAATTAATATATTAGTAACGGGGTCAATTGTTGATTTGACAAGCACTTAACGTATGTGAAAATACCAGCCAAGAGACTTACTGCCAGTCTTACTTTACATATCACGCATATATTTATTCGTATTTTAAGTATATTTCATATTTTAATGTAAGTTTGAAATATCCTGATACTTTATCCTCCAGCATAGTTATCTCGGAGTAGTACGGTACATAAACTCACATAATTTTATCTTTTCAAATGAACGTCCGAAGAAATACTGGTCTTTCAAGTTAGTAAGCGATTGTGGAACAATTAAAGGGAAACGTGTTCGACGGGGTTACGGTAGGCGCGGTGTATTGTACCCCTCCGGCAATTAACCAACACCCGGAGGGTGTTTAGTAAAAGGCGGATTTGAAGAACAATTGCAAATACATGTATAACCTGATCGGCTTGTGTGTTGAGTGGTTTATTGTTTCAGTTTCGTCACAGCTTGACAACGTCAACCACAGTTGTGCAGTTCTTGGACATTTCCCACTTTTATTAAACCAAACAGCGCGGGTATACGTATGTTCCACTGGTGTCTCCCACTTTCCTAACATCGGTATATTCTGTATTCTGTATATTCCAAAAAAATACTACTTGTGGCCAAAAAATTAAAACTCTAAAGAACTGTATCACCCAAAAGGCGAAATGATATCAGAAATGTGTCCCGATGATATATTGTATGTCTATGTAAGTTAATTAGAAAGAACTGTTGACCCTGTCATTCGTCATGTTCATATCTTTTTGTATTTTCACACAAATACACGAGATTGATATGATGGAGACAGTGAAGTGTAACTGATCTCACTGTCAGCCACCCCTCAAAGTGGACTACCCTCGATAATCCTTCTATTGTTCTACGCCTGGGTAAACATGCTGTAACAAATGTCGGGAAAGGGGAGTAGACCGCTACACTGAGGGTGTAAATCACAACGATGTACAATCGAGCGTTTTTGACCTGATTTACAATAGAGATTTAGACCGCTGGGTCAGGCGCTATTGACAACCCGTGTCCTAATGTATTATTGTGTTTTAGATAAACGAAATTCCACTTCAAATAAGGGCATATCTGTTCCTATCGATATATTATTTCAATTATGCTCAGCATCACTAAAAGTTACGTATATAAATCTGTTAAAAATGTGTATCTTATTTAACTTAGTAGCGTTATAGACTTAAGAAATATATTGTACGACTGTTTGATATTGATAAATAAAATAAAATTGAAAAAATATCGCATAGAACATGTTGCATACATCCGCCATCTTGTTATGAATACTGTATTATGTATATATATTCATGTACCTCTGTTGGTGGTTTGGAGAAAAAGCTTGACTGACATACGATGAGCAAAGCCGCACGCCTGTCGAGGTACGGTAGCACGCCGTCAGCCAGATCTCCCACCAAATAGAGTCGTCTCTTGCCATCAGCAACTGAACAGTGGGAGCCTCCTGTTCTAACCACAGCGGAGCGGTCGGGTAGCCTAGTGGTTAAAGCGTTCGCTCGTCACGCCGAAGACCCGGGCTCGATTCCCGACATGGGTACAATGTGTGAATCCCATTTCTGGTGTCCCCCGCCGTGATATTGCTGGAATATTGTTAAAACCGGCGTAAAACCATACTCAATCAATCAATCTAACCACAGCGGCGATGCTCCCCGTGGAGCTGACTGGTCAGATGAAGTCCTGTGTTCCCCATGCTTGTCGAAATACGCTGACACTATGTGTGTCGTGGTCTGCTTGCAATTCCTGGAAGACCTCCTTTCAACATAAGTGTGACTGGGTTGTACGGGGAACCACGTACATAAATGTATGACCACAAAATAATTTCTCGTGACAGATACAAAAAGCACACTAATGTTTTGTTTGTTTGTTTCTTGTTTAACGCCGCACTCAGCGAAAGCAGTATGGCCTGCATATAATCGGGTCTGAATCAGATGATCAAGTGATTGAGCATCGATCTACGCAGTTGGGATACGATGACATGAATCAACCAAGTCAGCGAGCTTGATCTCCGGATCCAACCAGTCAGCTCTTAAGACAGCAACGGTTGCGAAAGATCAATTCCCACTCCGAATCTTCACGGGTCGATAGCAATGGGTATAAATATGTTTACATTAAAGTGAACGACTAGAGACAACAAAACGTGAAAGAAAATTTGAATAAATCCCAATTAATGATTGCGCACTTGAGAAAACTTGTGCATTCCATCAGAACAGGAATTGTCCATAGCATTACAGTGAGTGAGTAGGGTTTTACGCCGCTTTAAGCAATATTCCAGAAATACCACGGCGGGGGCACACCAGATATGGGATTCACACATTGTACCCATGTGGGGAATCGAACCCGGGACTTCGGCGTGACGAGCGAACGCTTTAACCACTAGGCTACCCGACCGTCCCTCATAGCATAACATGTCATCTTTCTAAATATATTAAGGGGTAGGCAATGGGGGCATTTGTAATATTCGCTACGACGGTAACACGAGTATCTTACCATTCTCATAACGTAGACTCCCTAGCATTGCTCAACACGGTGACGTATCCCACCATCAGTCATAAATGTATGGACATATTCTGAAAATTCTTCAAAGTTGATGGATTTTGCATCAAGCCGAAAAGAAAAGTTGTATATCAAAAGTATTTTACATTTCATATGTTGTATTCCGCTACCTTCTTGGAAGTAAAGTTCTGTATGATTACATGGCCTGCGAAATAGCACTCGTTCCGAATGGGGGAGCCCGTGGAAACCCTACACCAAACTCCCACTACGTCGGCTCTCACTGACACCGACATCGACATCGACATCTGTATGGCTCGTGTGCTGTAAAGCGTATAATTATTACTTATGTAAAACACCAATGTACATTCAAGTTGCATTCTCAGCATGGATACCCTGACTACCATTAATCATGGGGTACTGGGAACTTATCCTGTCTCAACTGTAATCGCTTCGTCCGCAATATGAGCATGCACAAAGAACCATTTGTTAGATCTACAGTTTTTCAAAACTTGCACAATCATCATAAATAAAGTCATGTTTGAAAGTTACCAACATTTTACTCTGAGATAAGTGATTATGCTAAATGTATGTTAAAAAAGTGTTGAGTTTTCAGCCTATTTTAAATCAAGTCCAAGTGGAAAGTAAGCCCAACTTTACTTCCAAATCAGGGGATCACGCTAAGCTTATGTTATGTAAGCGTGTGTGTTAATGGCCGCTCACACCGAGGCTCCCAGCCATTTACTCAGCGTCTATAATGACCACATTGTTCGCTGCCTGTGCGCAGAACCTGTTTAAGTATGATGTGGGGCGGATTCTACTTGCTTTTGAGGATTAAGACATATACACGTAGAAATGCGTTGACACTGTACGTGTCGTGGCTTATTCGAAGTTCTTAGTAGACCTTCCAACATAAGTATCGCTGGGGTGTACGGGGAACCACCATATATAAATGTGTGACCACAATAACAGATTCCCTTGACGTGAGAGAAAAAAACTAGTCTCTGTCTAACAATGGTTTGTCACGAATATCTGGTGTTATCCAATCAAATAAGCTTCACCGCTATTTCCCGTCTGTGGAATCTGTTTCGGTCGACAGTCGAGACTGGTTATTGTTCAAACTCAATTGTTTCATACATTCTTTTAATACTGCCGAATGCGGCGTTGAAGATAACGTTCACACCTAGGTTTTGTTTGTTTCTTTCTTCTTTAACGCCGCACTAAGCAGTATTCAAGCGGTCTGTAAATAATCGAATCTCGGCCAGACAATCCATTAACTGAAATCATGAGCATCGATCTAGGCATTTGGCATCTGGGCATCAACCAAGTCAGCGAGCCTTACTTAGCCCCTAGTCGGCAGTTACAAGCACGGGTTGTTGAAGATCAATTCTAATCTGTCTGCTGAGTAGTGAGACCTACGACTTCACACACTCCGGGACGGAACTGTCTCTCCTTATTATATCATACAAGGATTTGAAACAAGGACATGATCATATCATATGACGGAACTATTGTCATACAAGAGTGCCCTCCCCTCAAATTGTCTCCCTTTATCGCAAGTGTCTGGCCCGTTCACAAACTGTTGACTTCCTTTTTACGTTAGTTCCACATTGACAAGGCAAGATAAGGACAGATGGTCAATTATGGAGTTAATATCGCCCCATTGCGTTTGTTATTCTCTTGAAAATGTTCCGTTGTAAACTGTAAATTTCTCACTTAACTCGTCAATCGAGACCGTTCGTTTCGCAGAGCCCATTTTTGTTACTTGACCAGCGTGTATTCTTTTGCTTCCAATAGCGGTCTCGAAGATTTAAAGAATTTTTTGTGTTAAAGTTTATTTTGTATATAATAATATCTTTATGTATTATACATAATTATCGCGACCCTAAATATTTTTTGTTTCTCTTGTTTATATTTGTTATGATTTTCAAATATTAAACTTCTTTTTTAGTCGCAAATACAAGGGGTTGTGACCCGTCCCTCCGTGTTAGGAAATGAAATAATTAATTTTCGGGTAGACAACTACACAAAGATTATTTAATTAATTTGATATTCCATGTGTCTCGTGAAATATGATGTTCCTGTCATCTCGTGACGGGGGTAAAAGAGATATATCTACACCTGTTCATCGTGCCATCCTGTGGTGTCACCGCACCAATTAATGAAGACGGTTCCGTGGCTCAGTTGGAGCATACTGGCCTCCAGTATCGTCATCCTTGTGCCAAACGGCGACCTCTGTGGATCGGGTGGTTACAATGTCGTTGAGGAGGATGAGTCATTGTGCCCAATGACGTGGATCAGCATGTTGTCGGCCACTGGTTTGTCTGATCAAGGCTCGATGATTTTCAGACTACCTTGATACAGATGGGACGTTGTTGACCGCGGCATAAAATGACATTCAATTGGACCCTACCAATGTCTGTGTACAGAACTATACACATATCAAAAGCATACTATGGTTATAATGTATCTTGAATGGTGAAAAATGCGGTGTTATGCAAGGATATGACAAGTGCTTATCGTAACAGTGTTACTCACCCGGCTTCAGCATTGATTAGTCCTATCGATATATTTTTCATTTTCCAGCTACTGTATATACAGTAGTTCAAGTTTGTTTGTTTGGTTAGTTGGTTTAACGCCGCACTCAGCAATATTCCAGCTGTATGACGGGGGTCTGTCAATATTCGAGTCTGGGCCTGACAATCCAGTGATTAATATCATGAGCATCGATCCATGCACTTGGGATACGATGACATGCATCAGCCAAGTCAGCGAGCCTAACCTCCCGATACCGTTAGTCGCCTCTCGCGACAAGCAACGTCGCTTCTTACGATGAGCATGGTTGCTGAAGATATATTCTAACTCGGATTTTCCCGGGTCCGTAGTTCAAGAACCCCTGAACCTTTACGTTAAGGATAAAAACACGACAGGGGACAGGGGCACATTCTGTAGGAGGTCCCAGCTGTGAGGTTCTTCCACGAAAACAAGACCCCGTAAAGACAACAAGGTGACGTCATTAGAGGGTGACGTCACGAGAGTTTTATAACGTGTAATCATGAACATAATCGTAATCATACCTCTGTCGGGACCCGAATTTAGAATGTGCCCCCAGTACACAATTGCTGGTCGTCAGAGGCGACTAAACTAGGTCGGGTTGATGTGTGGCCTCCTTGTGTCCTATCGTACCCCTACAGTGCGGGACGGGACGTTGGTCAGATTTAATCATTGTTATGTCTGGCCCAGACTCGATTATTTATAGGCCGCCGTGATACTAGTATATACAAAAAGAAAAAAGTTAAGCACACCTTAATATATTTCATTATTTATATATAATTTATATCGGTATATATTATTCATAGGCCGCCGTGATATATACAAAAAGAAAAAAGTTAAGCACACCTTAATATATTTCATGCAGCATGCTACCCTCGAGTATCTCTAAAAGCAGTATATCCAAAAGTTAAAATTGTTTTCTTAAAGCTCGGTTTTAAACAGTCATTCCATGACATTGTGTGACCATGGCACGAAGGCGATTGTCAAACGCCACAAGATGGCAAATAATCGGCATGCATAACGCAGGAATGTCTTGTAATGCCATTGGTCGGAATTTGGGGTATCATCAAACTGTCGTAAGCCGTTTAGTCGAGAAACATGCTCAGACCGGTGATGTACAGGAACGTCCCAGATCCGGAAGACCTCCTGTGACGACACATCGCGAAGACGGGGACCTTCGTCTCATACGCCGAGAACCCTTTTCAACAAGTACTCGTCTGAAACAGCTGTGGTTGTCCAATCGTCGTTTCAGCACCAGAACCTTGAGGAACCGGCTGAAAGCAGCAGGACTGAGGGCTAGATGGGTCATAAAGCGTCCCTTGTTGAGAGATCATCACAGAACTGCTCGTATAGCATGGTGTATTGCGAGACAAAACTGGAATCTGAGAACTTGGAGACGGATCCATTGGTCAGACGAAAGTCGCTTTCTGCTCCACGTCACTGATGGAAGAACGAGTGTTTAGAGGCGGCACCGGAACACGGCCTACACCCAAAGGAACATTAAACCGACTGTTGCATACGGCAGGGGCTCGGTACTGGTTTGGGGGTATATCTCTCATGATTGCAGGTTGGATTTGGTCACCATAAGGGGCAACGTAACTGGGGCTTAGTACATCCGGGACGTTTTGAGGCCAGTCGTCGTTCCTCATTTTGAAAACCACCCTCTTGCTACTCGACCTCAGTACATGGATGACAATGCCAGGCCTCATCGTTCGCATGTAGTCGTGGATTACATGAGGGCCAATGCAATGACGACTCTAACCTGGCCAGCAATGAGCCCAGATTTGAACCCCTTTGAACATGTTTGGGATATTCTGGGGCGGCGCATACAGGCACGAGATCCTCCTGTGCAAGATTTACCCCAATTGGAAGCAGCATTGCATCAGGAGTGGTTGTTGTTGTTGTTGTTGTTGTTGTTGTTGTTGTTGTGGTGGTGGTGGACCCATCAACACATCCAACGTCTGACTGGAGGCATGAGACGTAGGGTGGAATGCGTCATCCGGGCACGTGGCGGTTATACCCACTACTGATCTGTTTCACGTGTCATGTCAAGTAGAGACTTTAAGGAACATTTTCACATGAAACATCAAACGTAACTCGTTTACGTAATCCTGCAGCTCCATACTTTATTTAGGTATTGTCTAAGGTCAAAAACAGTACCTGTGTTACCATGATGTTTTTGTCAGTAAATTTCAATCACAACTCACCACCATCTTCTTTATTTGTTGTCAAATGTTCTATCCGATCACACCGGTATCGCCCAGCTCCTGTGCACGTGGTTAGTCATCCCATGCCATGAATTTTGCCATTTGTTATGGTTCAGAAATAGGGATGTGCTTAACCTTTTTCTTTGTGTATAGCTTAAATGATTTATCACAAAACAAACGAAAAGAATTGAAATACATGTCATGCTTCAGCCGATGCTAGGTATCTCGCACTCGTTAATGTAGTTGTTGTTTCTCCTGTAGACCAACACAAGCCATCTGCTGCCGTGAATGTATTCATACCTTGTAGCTCTATTTACGGTCCAACTGCTTACATTATGCATATCATAATATATCACGATAACGTCATGTCGATTGTTTTGAATACTGTATGTGTAGGTTCTGCCTTGCAATTAAGTGTCCCCCAAGATCATTTTATACCAGGTGTCTTATTCTTTTTCTAACATGTAATACTCGTGCTACTTCACGTCGTTCTCTTGATAAATGTCGTCATACAAGGAGGTTGTGTTACTGCAACTATGTCGTTAAACTCTTACTCGTCACTCATGTCCTCTGTCGTGCCAGTGATTCTAGACGTCTCTTGCCAGTGATACTAGATATCTCGTGCCAGTGACCCTAGACGCCTCATGTCAATGATACTGGGTGTCTCGTGCCAGTGATACTAGATGTCTCGTGCCAGTGATACTAGATGTCTCGTGCCAATGATACTGGGTGTCTCGTGCCAATGATACTAGATGTCTCGTGCCAATGATACTGGGTGCCTCGTGCCAGTGATACTAGATGTCTCGTGCCAGTGATACCAGATGTCTCGTGCCAATGATACTGGGTGTCTCGTGCCAGTGATACTAGATGTCTCGTAACAATGATACTGGGTGTCTCGTGCCAGTGATACTAGATGTCTCGTGCCAGTGATACTAGATGTCTCGTGCCAATGATACTGGGTGTCTCGTGCCAGTGATACTAGATGTCTCGTGCCAATGATACTGGGTGTCTCGTGCCAGTGATACTAGATGTCTCGTGCCAGTGATACTAGATGTCTCGTGCCAATGATGCTGGGTGTCTCGTGCCAGTGATACTAGATGTCTCGTGCCAGTGATACCAGATGTCTCGTGCCAATGATACTGGGTGCCTCGTGCCAGTGATACTAGATGTCTCGTGCCAGTGATACTAGATGTCTCGTGCCAATGATACTGGGTGTCTCGTGCCAGTGATACTAGATGTCTCGTGCCAGTGACCCTAGACGTCTCGTGCCAATGATACTGGGTGTCTCATGCCAATGATACTGGGTGTCTCGTGCCAGTGATACTAGATGTCTCGTGCCAGTGATACTAGATGTCTCGTGCCAATGATACTGGGTGTCTCGTGCCAGTGATACTAGATGTCTCGTGCCAGTGACCCTAGACGTCTCGTGCCAATAATACTGGGTGTCTCGTGCCAATGATACTGGGTGTCTCGTGCCAGTGATACTAGATGTCTCGTAACAATGATACTGGGTGTCTCGTGCCAGTGATACTAGATGTCTCGTGCCAGTGACCCTAGACGTCTCGTGCCAATGATACTGGGTGTCTCGTGCCAATGATACTGGGTGTCTCGTGCCAGTGATACTAGATGTCTCGTGCCAGTGACCCTAGATGTCTCGTGCCAATGATACTGGGTGTCTCGTGCCAGTGATACTAGATTCTCGTGCCAATGATAGTAGATGTCTCGTGCCAGTGATACTAGACGTCTCGTGCCAATGATAGTAGATGTCTCGTGCCAGTGATACTAAATGTCTCGTGCACCGCTATACAAAGCGTCTCATGTCAATGATAAATGACGCCTCAAACTAACCTTCACATGTCCATTATACACAACGTTTCATTTCAAAATCTCACCATCAGCTGTTTCGGTACTTTAAAAGTAATAAAGGGTGATTTTGTACAAAGTTTGAGATTTTATCGCAAAAACTACCTTGTTGCAAGGGGTATTTGAAAATGGCACTGGAAGCAGCTGAAGAAGTAGACAAAGAATCACAATCCTGCGTCGTGTCATCTTCCAGTTTAGCAACAGCTGCTACTATTAACTTAAAGACACCAAGGGTCATTGTTTTTTTACAACCAATGAGGTGTGGAAATTACCCCGGTACTGACTGTTTGGATCAATCAACCTTTCAGGGGATCGCTAAACAATAAGATTAAGTCAACGTTAAGAATGATAGATCAATATTGACATGTATTCATTTTACACGTTTGCTCTAAAAGCAATTACGCTGTGTCGTATTGTCTGTGATTCTGTAATGGTAGAAACAAATGTCTACATTCAGGGCTTTACCAAAGAAGTCTTGCATCAGTTGAGCGTTCATGTTCTCCACATGTGATCGTGAGAACCACATCAACAAGTGGACAGTTGGTCAGTCCTGGTCTGGAAATGCATTATCACTTAATGGTGCGTCAATTTCCACAGCACGAATATACAAATTTTCACGTAAACCTTTTCATGAATGGAACTTTTTGCAGCGGTAAGCTCTTGTATCGTACTGAAGGACGCGCAAGGAAAAACTACATTTGTCTTAATTAAGCAACAGGAAAATAGTTTTACTTTTAATTCAGATTTTACATCAGCTTCGTGCAATGCGTGTTGTACTTGATAATTACCTTAGCTAGTTTGTGTGTAGTAGCATTTACATGGATAACTGTAAACAACTACGTTTCTTATACGCTAGGGTTTGTCCACAGCATATGCTCCTAGCCCGGATGTACAGCGAGTTAAGCAAATTCCTACAGCTACTGTAAGCATTATTGATAAGGGATGTATTAACTTATTTTTTGTGGGGTTTTTCCAGCCGCGTGTAAATGTTGTTTGATCATTATGGTAATGGTTAACGTTGTTTTTGGTTAGGATTTCTCTTCATATGGAATCTACATGATGCAATCTAGCTTTATGTTACAACGTCTACTTAATATGTGTTCTACTTTCTGAAATGCATTCGGTTTGCGGTTCCCAATTTACCTTTAACTCGCTCCACGTACCAAATCTCACCATGCCGTGAGAGAGCAACAAGAATTGTTAAATAGATGCTTTGAGATAGGAAGCCTATAATATTGACCATGGTGTATAACGATGGCCTGAAAAACAATACTATCAGCGGCTATTTGTTATCAACACTTCTGCTGTAGTCAATGAATCAGCTAAAATGGCCACCCATGGGATTTATGATAGATATTATTTTATATTGCCTTTCACCCATGAGACAACGTAAGTAGTTTTATGGTCTGTTATCTTGACCTATATAAATGTCCTCGGGAACATTTTGTTCCTAACGATCTGTCAAACTAAGGACACGTCACCTAACACCTATCACCTACCACCTATCACCACCACTACCATCAATCACCATCACAATCACCATCACCACAGAGCTAAAGATAAGCAGCGTATTTGCGTAAAATACCTGCCCCCAACCACCCCATCCCCCGAAAAAAAATATAAAAAATATTTAAAACCTAATTACTTTCAATTAACATGCGTACAGAAACGCATGCATTAAATGTAAAACTCAAAGTTATAAAAATAATACCCAATGAATCTTTTTCAGCCTGCGTGCAAAGGAGTTCATTTCCGAAACACAATTTCGAGCTAATTTACTTTCCGAGTCAAGCATATATATTTAGAACAGTTACATACATCTAAAACATTATTCATTTTTTTAAATCTTAAAATGTTCACGAATTTTGTGAAAAACCCAATAGAGTGGTGAATAGATGAGTGAAAAAATATTGGTTACCCTATGAAAAATGTAATAACCCAATTGATGCAACAACTACAGATCGGTTTAAGGAGACGAAATATTAACAGAAGCAGCAGTATACTAGCATGTAGAACAAGGGAATGTCTTCTCCGGAATTACAGATTTTACAAATACACGTATCAGAATGTCCCAGGTTTAACCAGTCTACTTGATGACACCCGAGACCAAAGAGTGAGCAACCTCTGTAACATTGGTCTTATCCGAAACGAATACCATTTTCTGTTAATTTGTAAAGCATAACAATCTCAGAAATAAATACATGAATATTCCGGGAAAATATTTTGTCCAGCCTACAGTACATAAATTTAACATTTTTTTGTCATCATGTGATGCTGAAGCCATGAAAAACCTCTCATTATATATATTCCATGAATATTAGAAGCTTCTAAATGTCCATTGTGGACCTGCCTTTCTAAATGTACAAGGAGCCGATGGCCTACAGTGCGAAATGAACAAAGAATATCAACACAATATACCTTGTAACATATCGCTACCTGTAGTTACACATTATCAGAAGATGGTATTATTCATGCATATACCTGGGGCTCCACGTACGGTATACATCATACCTTATCTACACAATACTGTGTATTCGTCAAAGCTTAAATGTGCAGTAAATTATCCGTTGATTATAACACCCCCATCCACCGCCTTACATAACCGCCGAGAACGGCTAAACGATCCCTACTTGTTACAAAACCGCTGACCCTAATCTACAAGCTGCTAGACTGACTATCCCGGCCCCTCCTTCATTCACTCAGCCGTGTTCTATTGGGCTAATGATAGGGTCTGTAGTACACCTACACATATGATTATAAGCAGGCCGGCCTTCTTATCAGACTAATTCACACGTGCATCGTGTTGTTTCACATAATAATGTGTAATGGGAACTGGGTTGTGTCTTAACAATCCTCTGAAGCAAGTAGAATCCACCTCACATCATATTTAAACAGGTTCTGCGCACAGGCAGCGAACAATGTGGTCATTATAGACGCTGGGTAAATGGCTGGGAGCCTCGGTGTGAGCGGCCATTAACACCACGCTTACATAACATAAGCTTAGCGTGATCCCCTGATTTGGAAGTTAAGTTGGGCTTACTTTCCACTTGGACTTGATTTAAGATGAAAACACAACACTTTTTTAACATACATTTAGTTTTATCACTGATCTCAAAGTAAAATGTTGGTAACTTTCAAACATGACTTTATTTATGATGATTGTGCAAGTTTTGAAAAACTGTAGATCTAACAAATGGTTCTTTGTGCATGCTCATATTGCGGACGAAGCGATCACAGTTGAGACAGGATAAGTTCCCAGTACCCCATGATTAATGGTAGTCAGGGTATCCATGCTGAGAAAGCAACTTGAATGTACATTGGTGTTTTACATAAGTAATAATTATACGCTTTACAGCACACGAGCCATACAGATGTCGATGTCGATGTCGGTGTCAGTGAGAGCCGACGTAGTGGGAGTTTGGTGTAGTGTTTTCACGGGCTCCCCCATTCGGAACGAGTGCTATTTCGCAGGCCATGTAATCATACAGAACTTTACTTCCAAGAAGGTAGCGAAATACGATATATGAAATGTAAAATACTTTTAATTTACCACTTTTCTTTTCGGCTTGATGCAAAATACATCAACTTTGAAGAAACAAAGAATTTTCAGAATATGTCCATACATTTATGACAGATGGTGGGATACGTCGCCCCGTTGAGCGATGCTAGGGAATCTACATTATGAGAATGGTAAGATACCCGTATTCCCAGTACCCCATGATTAATGGTAGTCAAGTGTCTCCATACTGAGAATGCAACTTGAATGTACATTGGTGTTTTACATAAGTAATAACTATACGCTGTACAGCATGTAATGAGGTCTCTACAGATTGAGAGCCGACGTAGTGGGAGTTGGGTATGGAGTTGCACCAGCTCCTCCTTATGGAATACGTGCTATTTCGCAGGTCAAGTATTCCAGAGACCATATATGGCCTCTGTGTATACACACAGAACGACACATCTACCCGACTAACGGGATCGGGTGGTCAGACTCGCTGACCTAGTGTGTGCATGTCATCGTATCCCAATTGCGTGAATCACTGCTCAATCACTGGATTGTCCGGTCTAGACTCGACTATATACAAACCGCCGTCATATAGCTGGAATATTGCTGAGTGTGGCGTTAAACAACAAACAAACATAACAATATACACCACATATGATCCGTTTCATCCAAAATACACCGACATTATGAGAATGGTCAGATACTCGCATTACCATCGTAACACTATTACAAATGATCCCATTGGTCACCCCTTAACATATTCTGAAAGAGAACATGTAAAATAGAATAACAAGTCTCTCAAGTGCGCAATCGTTGATTTAAATTGATTTACACATTTTGTTTTCTAGTCGTTCACTTTAATGATGAAAGACATATTTATACACATTGCTATAGATCCGTGAAGATCCGGATTAGAACCGGTCTTCACCAACCCATGCTGTCGTAAGAGGCGACTAACGGGATCGAGTGGTCAGCCTCGCTGACATGTCATCGTATCCAAGTTGCGTAGATCGATGCTCATAATGTTAATCACTGATTTGTCTGGTCCGGATTCGATTATACGGACCACCGTCTTACAGCTGTAATATTGCTGAGTGCGGCGCTAAACAACAAACAAACACACGTCGTTTGGCTGTCGACACAGCAGACCATTGTGTATTTTCGACATGCTCTGATAAGATGTAAATTTAACTCGTGGAAATGCAAAAAAATGACACAATGTAGCATTCTCCTCTTCCTATTCTGGGGGGGGGGGGGGCTTGGGGCACTGGCGGCCAAGTTGTCTAAGGCGCCGCGATTCGCTGTGCAGAGTTGCGTCCCTTGGACACGCCAGAAACCTATGATTGTGGGTTCGAATCCCGGTTCGCCCCAATTATGTTTCTAGGTTTGTCAGCATTATACCCGTGCTCGTGGGTTTCACCGAAGTGGTAAACGTCTGAGACCTGCATCACCTCGGGCTTTCCTCACACATTAAGCTGACACGCCGTGATATAACTGGAACACTGTTAAAAGCGGCGTTAAACACAACTCACTCACTCACTCGCGTAACCCGATGACGCGGACCGAGCAATCAACCCCTGTCGATGACGTATTATATGGAATCGTAGAAGGGACATTGTCGCGTTTAGTTACGGGTGGTCCAAGGACCCGCATTTCGCTATGCTTTTATAATCACGTTCCATAATCACGCTGTGAGACATGGAAAGCTCTTTGGTGACAGATTGCTCAAGTGAACCCGTTTCTTATTCGGTCAAACATGGAATCGGACTGTCTACGGTGCCATTGTTTCTATCAATACGGTGAACGACGAATGTCACAAAGATCTGGTGGTTGTTTGTTGATATAGTCCAACTTACAGTAGTCCACAAATATGTCTCGATGTCCTATAGTTTAACAGATTCACCTGCAAAGCAAACACTCGGGTTCGGATATGTAAATAGAACGTGTGTAAACAAAAGAGAAGAAGAATCGTGTCATACTGCAATATTCCAACATTAAAATTGAGAGAGATGCCTAAAATGGGTTTCACCCGTTTGGGGAGAGTCAAAATCCGGTAATCTGCGCAACGAGACTAGGCAAACCCCACAGCTCACTTTCAACACATCAAACAATTTTCTGTTCACTTTAACAAATAAAACAATTCACATTTTGCCATCAACAAGTTAATGCCATTACAGTTAATCCTTACTGTCACATCACAGTTCACCTTGAACACGAATCAGTGCACATTGGAACTATTTGCTACAGTTCACAATAAACCCCAAGTACATTTTCACAGTTTGTCGACACGAGCTGTCTGCCCCTTGCAAGGACAAACGGAGCACAAGGGCCGCTTCGAGACAGCATTGCCAAGGTAGATAACTCTAACGGCTTTAGTTACAGCCATAAATCTTTATCGGTAGAGTGACTTACAGCAGTCCATGGAATTAACATGCACTTGGTTGTTTGTAAACTGGCTGTTTTTAATATATATATTATAAATATCACTCTGGAAACTTAGTTTGTTTTTTATATGGAGATGTCATCATAAAACTGAATTATTAACACAGGCTAGCAACTCAAAAACTGTAAGACAGACATGCTATGGAAGCTTAATGACCAGATAAAAATACTTGTTTTTCACATCAACCCGATCTCCCAGAAGGTGTTCTCAAATTCCCTAAACACCCTTTAACTAATAATAGGTAAGTTCCTCTCATAAAATGACAATGTATGATAGGGACCCATTTTAGGTCGATAATTCTGCATAATTTAGAGAATATCAATAATCACACATAAAAGGTTACACACGAATGCCCATGTTAACAGAGTGATCGCAGCTCTGCCACTATTGTACGTTCAGTATGAGAGTGACAATAGGGACAGCACTAAGATCGCTTTGTGCAAGCGGGCCTCAGATTATGTGAATGATAATAAGTGGTTGTTCTTTTAAACGCTCGCATGCTCAAGACTTCTCACCTCATCAAATGTGGTGGTTCGTCTAAATGTTGCCTCAAAGGGGTATTGTAGGTACTGACAGTACACACATATTGTGCTAAAAGACGTTCTCTTAACGTTTGACATATTTGCAATTATTCACCCAGTTTAACCATCCTTCAGTATTTGATAATGTCATAAATTCAAAAATCTGTCTTCCACGTGTAAGAAAGAAAAAGTGCAAGTTGTCAGACATATAAACATATTTTAAACATAACTTTAAATATATATATTTTTAAAGTCTATTTTCAAAATTTAACTTTGACTTTTCCAGTGGCCAGAAAGGCTTATGATCGGATCTCATCCTTAAATCTCTCCATTACAATTGGCCTATTCGGTGATTGCGTCTGTTAAGTACGTATAAAAAGGGAAGTTTTACACAACGTGTGTGGTTCTAACTGTTCCACGCAATAGCTCCCAGCGTTCGACACACATGTTTATGATTTTATTAGCACACACGCCTGTGCATTAAGTGGGTACATAGATAAATTACAGTTTCCAGAAACCGCTCTGCTAATGACTCAATTTGAGGCGCAAATGAACCGCGAGCTATGCAAGAAATTATAAGCACGTGAAACTCCTGCATGTCAAGAATTGACTGATCAGCTGTTGAGCCGAGAGGTGAAATCTACACAGCTTTCGGGGAACACATTGCAGAATAATATCAATTATACAGTACCACGTGACGGACGCAACCAATCACCGACAAGCAGCGTTGGGCATTATCATAAAGCACAACCCGACAGTCATCTTTGTCTGTGTTCGTATCGTCTACACTGGATAACATTAACTAGACACGATTTCAGCACATTCTTCATAATTTTCCTTACTCAACAAAACGGATTTCCTAGTTTCCAGGTAGGTACGAATGGATTATTTCGTTTGTTTCAACATTCTAGTACCAAAAATATTTTCTAAAACAAAATGTCGGATCAAGTCTCTCCATTTTATTTATGATGAATACACATTTTTCAACATGTCACGTGCAATATTTTCGTTATGAATGATAAAATCAATTTTCCTCATCGCCAAGAGGTCAGGGGTGGCTATTTATATTACAGGTCGATCTATACCCATAGACATAGTATCCGTTATCACCCGACTACACCCATCGATTATCAACTTCCCGTGGTAGTTTCGTTCACGGTAAGCCCAATTTCAGCATTTCCTTGATACAGGGTGGCATACATTTTGCGTTAAATTGTTCCGAAACAGAAACGAAAATATATGTTCATACATTCCTAATCTATAAACATCTGATGAACGACATGCGTCATCAGCGTTGATTGTGTCGGGCAGGGTACCGTTACACTGCCCTGTTTATATTATTTACATACAATGTGTCGTTTACTAAACCTAGTTCATGAGGTGGAGGTTAAAATACATTGTTTCGATGCCATACAATATCCGACGGGGGAAATAGACGCATGATCCCAATCTCATATGCCGTGAAATTAATTAATACGATGTACGTATATATGTCGCGTTCTCCCAAGCATTCCTACCGAGAAATTAAAACCTATCGTTATTAACATGTACAGTTTATTTACAATTTGAAAGTAGAAATATTTGCACGGCCCACATCGGCTAATACAATGCTTTGTTCGTGTGATTCATTTCGCAAATTGCACAGGACACTTGGGCTAATATTTGTTACAAATAAGAGATTCAATAAATCTACAACGAAGCTTTTGTTTCCTAGGATTACCGGCAACAATTCGTAAACAGTGGCTGCACGAACTGTCATATCGTACTAACACTCTCGACATAATATCAGGTATTTACAGTTCAAAACTATTTATTTTCATGGTCATTGTGTTTCAAGTTTACGATTCATGACTGGTGTACATTTGTGCGAATATTTTCAACAACATTTTCTTTAAAAGATGCGACTGTTTTGTTGAAGTACATGTAAAACTTTGTTGACAATCCCCAGTCGCCATGTTTGAGGTTGGCTGCTTATGGAGAGGTTCTTCCGTCGTGTATGCGCTGTCGGAATGTCAGTTAAAACAATCAGCCTCAAGATGTTCCCCTATCTCTCAATCTCCTCCTACATCCGCGTGTTTATGTTGTCTGAATGGGAAACAAGACCCCCTGTCGGGAACAGGGGCTGGCACGCGACTGGGGTCTGGTGTTACTCTCTACTTTCATAGTTCCCCCACTCCCTCCCCGCCCCCTCTCCCTCCCCCTCTCCACCTCTTCCTTGTCCACATCCCCGACCACTCCGATACGTCCTCATACTGTACAAACAAACCCTGCTTCATCTGATATTTATTTAACGTCATAACGGTAATGTATCATATTTCAAACTCGTAATGATACAAGCTACATGGGTGTATTCTGCTGAATCCATTAACCTCTAAGAACACATCTGCTTTTAATTTACTGTTACTAGAAACAAAACTACCACCTTCTTGTTTTTAGTTTTTTCATACTTATTTTTACTTACTACTACTACTACTACTACTACTAAAACCAATACTACTAAAACTACTACTACTACTGTAATTGTACTCCAACTGTTCGATACTACAGTTACTACAACTACTATATACACAGACACAGACACAGACACACCCCTCCCTCCGACCGGTGTTTCAATCATTTTTCCTTCAGGCAAGTCAAGGTACATGGATCTGCGACATCTGGTCTGTTCTGTTTCACGGGTAATAACCTAGCAGCCAGAGGCCCATCCGTATCTATCAATGATACAGACACCGAGAGACACCAGAAGGCTCTCGTCCATTCCAACCCTTCTGTTCACGTACACAACCACGGTGTTTCTGAACAGTGTGACTATACATTTTAGAAAATATATTCCTGTTTGTTTGTTTTTTGTTAAAATATGTCATAAAACGGTTTTTTCCCGATACACCGTTGCTTGCTGATCAGTGTCAGTATGAACGTACTGGTCATTCCACTGATGTGAACTGAGCTAACCACACTTAGCGTTGTTTAACGCCGCACTCAGCAATATTCCAGCTAAATGACGGCGGTCTATAAATAATCGAGTCTGAACCAGACAGTCCAGTGTTTGACATCATGAGCATCCATCCACGTAATTGGGATACGATGACATGCATCAAAGTCAGCGAGCCTGACCACCCGATCCCGTCAGTCGCCTCTAACGACAAGCATACTCGACTTTTTTGGCAAGCATGGATTGCTGACAAACTACATTGAAATGCCATTCATCGATCTATAGGCTGTTCTATAGGGTGTATTGTTTAGCTCTTGAATCGTTCTGTGCTGCAGTTCACGGTCATATAGAAGAAGAAGAAGGGGCTGATATTGTAAACATTTAATTAATAATGTTCTTTTTCGATGAAGTGTTTGATTTTATTTAACATTTCACATCATCGTTTTACATTCAAGAACAAACTACGTGATTCGTTTAATGGAATTTAATTGATTTAATGGAAGGTTGTGTTTTACATAATTACTAAACGTATGTATCCCTAATAGGCATTTCTATTTTCTTGTAGGATATCGATTAAAAAATGTGTGATATAAGGGAGAAACTACTGTCATCTGAATGGTATGGATAGACAGTGTACAGTATATAGGCAGTACATCGTGTATGCTACCCGCCTGTGTGTTCGCCTATACCTATAAGTAACGGTAAATCTGTCGAGTTCTACAATGCTGTTAGCAGCAAAGGCGCGACTGCAGGATTAAATGAAATATGACAAAGAAACTCTACATTTAGTATCGTAGTGAAAATTAACACGAGAATGTAAACAAAACACTTCAGCGCTCAACTCGAACAAAAGTACATTTGGAAATTAGTACAGTCATGCGAGGAGTTAGTCCTCTGAATGACAAACATTCTCGAATCCGTCACCGACATAACATTGGGAATGATCGGCTCCAGGTCCGTTAATTGAGTTTATTCAGGGCGTTGTGGCGTGGACAAGGCGACAAAAGACAGGGCTTTGGGAAACAGTTAATACTTACTCGGCGACTGTGATATATAATAACGGACTGGTGGTTAAGTCCAAAGCTGTGTGTTTCGCTGTAGTATCAACTTTGTCAAACGCGAAGTCTGAACTCTTCATACCAGTGGTTTCAGCGAAGCGATTATATCTTTCTTTTTTTAGTGATCAGATTTCGCTGTCACGATAGAAGAAACGTATGTTTTCAAGTGATAAAAAGATTTTCAACCAAGTCAGCGAGCCTGACCACCCGATCCCGTTAGTCGCCTCAAACGACAAGCATAGTCGCAAGCATCGGTTGCTGAAGAGAGAGAGAGAGAGAGAGAGAGAGAGAGAGAGAGAGAGAGAGAGAGAGAGAGAGAGAGACGTTATAATAGCAGGGGTACAGGGAAGTAGTGTGTATAGGTATTTGGTGTAACAATGTTGCTTCACCATCACAATTTGGCTTGATAAGCAGGTAAAAGAAACAGAAAAATTGCCTCTTGCGTGGCAATGTGCGGTTGTGTGGCTGTTTTATTATATATATACTTGGCCTTCTTGGGTGACTGTGCGAACCAGGCGTGCTGCTAATGATCTTTGCCTCATGAACATGAGCTCATAGCCAGGACATAGAGGCAGGAAATCCTCCCCGCGGGTTCAACTGTGTCTTGGGTAGGCAGGAAACAGCTGGTTACAGCAAGCACTACTCTGCTTGGCCGGTCAAGCGCTCATTGTGTTTCTGTAGTCAATTGTACAAGGTGTTTTACAACTAAAACATTACTGCTTTAGCGTATGTAACTATGTACTCTAAGGAAACCAGGTTTTAAATTTGCCTTTGTTTCTCTTGTCACTGAGATTGTCTATGCATATAAAAATGGTATTTGTGAACTGAAATGGAAAAGAAAACGAATTAAAATCATTCAAGATAATTGACAGGTAAAAATACTGAAGAAGCGACAATAAGATGAATAGCCATCCAAGATACCGCAGCACGTTAACAGAATTTTTATTTCAATTATGAATATGTATGAATACAAAATGCCATTTAGAAAGTGGTCAAATGTAACAAACGTTATATCTGGGATAACACTCAACTAAAATAAGGACGAGAATCTGTTATCTAGGAAAGTGTTATCCCAAATACAATTTGTTATATGAATATGTAATTTTGTAATATAAGGTGTATATTACAAATGCACTAGATTTAACCTTTATGATATTTAAATAGAATTTTTGTAGAAAAAAACGTTACCGTCAAGTACGCCATCAAGGGTTCTTTTTATAAAGCAGTAAAATGTTACAGCCAGCTTGCCTCCAAGACAAATGACAAGGTATGATTCTTCTGAAATATTATTTGAAACATATGCATATCGGTTATTTGCATGCTTCAGTAAGACCTCCACAGAGTGATACAGTTATAGGTAATGTAAATGGTACCTTGGCATAAGTTATCAATGACGTGTATATCTATATGTAGAGTGATGTCAGTTTGAAACCCTCCACGTGACGTCAATGTTATTAGATAAGCAGAATGTGATCCAACTACACTTGTAGATTTCAATAAGTAAAATCATAAGTATTTATTGTAATTTGACGTTTCTGGCGTAATGTCATGAAGTATGACACATGTTCTAGAGTGTACGTTCCAGTCAATCGTGTGAGATATGTTTACCTTCAATCTCATTAAAATCAGATCTTAGTTCTTGCTACCGCTTTGTTTAGCGGTAGCGACTACTAAGATCTGATTTTAATGAGATTGGTTTACCTTGAAATCACCATGGTGAGTGAATATTGTTTTACGCCACATCAAGACTGCGATCCTGGGAGCGATTGTGCGGCCTATGAAATAGATCCTTTTTTCGTCACACAGAGGATTTTAATTTCTTACATGGAACGAATTCTAAAATAGTTGTTTTGATGGGAGTTAGTCAATATCGCATAAAATCTTTCCTTCGGGCACTGCGAACAAAGCTTGATGTCAACATTTTCAAATAATGATCAAACTTATCATACATGAATATATAAACTGAACACGACGAAACAAGCGCAGACACAACACCGCCCTGAAGCTACACGTCACGTGACTCATTAACCCTGGGTCACATTCTCGCTTGGTGGCCGAGGATTCATCACATTCCAGTAATTACGTGCAAGGGAGGGGTCTCTCTGATGAGCCCTCAACATAAACCTTCACGGAACCCGCATGATGTGTTAACGAGCTTGTATATATATACAGCATGGCAGGTTAACTGCGGTTAATGGAGCATCTTTCAGAAACAGGAGCCGTGTCAATAAATATATCGCGTTTGAGCATGTCTGTCTCTTCGTTTGAGTTTAGGATTCGCTCCAACGAAAACGGGAAAATGTTTAATCAATATCTTTCTTTGTTATATCTAAGAGGATAAATTCTATTTTATAAATGTGTTGAGGTTTTTTACGCCAAATGGCGGTTAATCCAGACTGGTTATTCTCTTGCATTGACATTTTATATTCTTGTGTTAGATTTCATGTTAAAGAGTTTGAAGTAAAATTGGCATCCTTGATTTTCGTAAGCGACAAAACACATTGACTATTTACCTTGTGTACATTGCTTTTGGACTTTCATGTTTTGACATTATAACCAATTGCCACAAAAGAGTAACCGTTTATTTTGACACTCTCAGTAAAGTTACATTTAAAAACAGAAAAAATATCACTAGTTCGAGAACGTCCAGAGATAACCAGCCGAAACATTCAATGAGATAAAAACAAATTCAGATTATCTAACCTTTAACCTGTGTTTAGGGTTACACTTCCTGCATTTTGTTGAAACAAATTCGCCGTCATTTGTACTATCTTACAGTCTGGTTCGCGACAACATACACAATGATTATGAAGTTTATGTTCACACTCAGTGAATGAGTGTTTTTAACATCGTCGTCTATACAGACATCACTCAATCCACGGAGTCTATATTCACATCCATTCACAGCTTACCACAAGCCCTGTCAATTGTCGCATATGTTTGTAAGCTACATGTTGTCAACCGCTGTCGCCCCAGGTACAGTCTGTACCTGATAGGTTGTGTCACACTCCGTCTTTGACAAATGTAGTTATATTTAGTTTCATTATTTACACCGAGTGGAATGAATATATTAGTAGTATAGGTAGTTGTTTGTCTTCAAGGTTGTTGTTTTTATTTAATGCCGGGCTCAGAAATGTTCCATTTAAATGGCGTTGGCGTATAGTAGTAGTAGTAGTAGTAGTAGTAGTAGTAGTAGTAGTAGTAGTAGTAGTAAAAATATGAATATAGTTAATATTTTACGGGTGCCATATGCGTATTTAATGTGTAGAGACAAAACACTCCGATAGCGACACATGCGAACGATCAACATATCTGACGCTTTTGCTGAAATAATTGAGAAGAGAAATACACTGTCTGTGTCGTGAAAGACGGGATCAATATGGCTGTGAGGGATTTAGGATTCACCTTGGTTCGTGAAAATGATCACAATTGCCCCTTATTGAGGTTGAACAGTCGCGCCCTGCAACACCTGGCTAGCTATTGACGAGGCACGCGCGCACGTGGCACGTGAAATATCGATAACGAGGCTCGGACGGGTGGTTGACAGACAGCGGGTGACAGCTCACTTGTAATTGATTACAGGTAGATTTATATCTCACTCGTTTCCACCTGCGCGTTTCACCTTACAGCAATCGGCTTCAGTATGGCAGATGTGATATGAATTAGAAATAGTGAGTGGATGTTGTGTTCTGCCGCAGTCAATGATCATACAGTATCTGAATTGAACTAACAACTTTTAGTTAATTCACAATTTTATTAATATTAATTGATATAGTAAGACAAATGTGTAAAAACATACAGATTATGTAGCATGCTATAATATATCTATAAACATTGGATACGATGAGTGTGTTTTTCATAGTGATCTGTAACATACCTGAGCCAGGCTAACAAACGTTCATCCATAACAATACACAGGATCCACATTTAAGTCGGATCTCACAACAAATAGGAGGTATTACGTGTCTCGTTTACTACTGAATCAGCACGGAGCATAAACGAAGGAATTATATGTTTAAACAAACAAACAAACGAAAAACCAAACGTTATAAATTATCTTATTCTGCAGTACATTTTCATTTGAAATATTTTGAATGATTCCTGATATTAATTTGATTTAGGTCTACATGTTCACTACGTTATTCTGATAACAGATGTATGGAGATCTGGAAGGGACATAGTCGCATTGTTACGTTGTCGCCCTGTGAAAAACATGCAAAAAGTGTCAAAATTTACCAAACCGCGACAAACGCTACATTTTAGCCATTTGGGCCATGTGAGGATGGCAAGGCGACAATGTCCCTTCTAGGATTCCATACAGATGCGTTTAAGACTAAACGGAGTATTTATCCTGTAAGTTAATCAAGTCAATGTACACGTGAAAAAAGCTGTTTCTTATAAAAGAGCTATCTCTTGGTCGTCATTCGTCACGAGGCCGCGATAAACACAGGTGACAAGGGAAAACACCACCAGCCCCAAACATCCATAAACATGAAATTACATGGGAGGGTAAATATTTGATAACGGCACTTTACATTTGTTTAAACAGTAGCAGGACAGATGGTTGAACACTTGAACTAACGCTGCTCGAAACATAAAAGAAATAACGGCACAGGGCCGATGGATGGCGTGCATTATTCATAGCGGGAATAGTCCATGCTTTTGTGTACAGTTTACGGGAATGAATAATTAATCATGTCCATATTTGGCAAACAGGTGGTTGCATATTACTGAATGCGAATTTTCGAACTCTCTTAGTGTTGTGTGTGTATGTAAATGTACGGGTAGATATCGGTGACCCGTGCAGATCCGGGGTAGAATAGGTCTTCAGCAACCCATGCCGAAAAAGGTGACTATATTTGACGTAAAAGGTGACTAACAGGATTGGGTGGTCAGGTTCGCTGACTTGGTTGATGCATGTCATCGTATCCCAATTGCGTAGATCGATGCTAATGATGTCAATCACTGGATTGTCTGGCCCAGATTCGATTATTTACAGACCACCATCATACAACTACATGTACAATGATCATTATGCATACAGATATAGATCTATTTGTGTGATATATATTTCACGACAATAGCATATGCAGCCGTTCGGTACAGTGATATACCTCGCCATAACAATTTTTTCAAAAAAGAAACGCCAACTTGGGGAAAGGGTGGTTTCCCTCTTTCTTAAACCCTGCATATGAAAGAAAATTTCAAATATTTGCATACAATAAACGATTGTGAGTGTCACCAAATTAATAATCTTGCCCAAATTGCTATCACCGTGAGTGCACTCGCTTAAAGTAATGTGATACCAATGGAACACTACTGTAATATGGTGTTTATTTTATAGATATAAGTTTGATACATTCAGTATCCGTAAAGAATTGCTTACATATCACAAACATACACAGTTAGATAACACAAATATACACATTATGATTAAGCAAGTTATCAGGTTAATAGTCACATGACCTTCTCCCCCTACCGGGTACCCATTCACTGCTGGCTGAACAGAGGCGTGTTTCGAACACATGTGCTACAGGTGCTTTAGTGTGGGACAGTGCCGAAGTCCTAGAAACAAGGCCCCCCTCCCATCTAACCTCCGCGACCAACGTTACTTAAATATGTGACTACACAAATATACACGGCGTGATAAAAAAACATTTCCGCCAATTTTATATTTCAAGAAACGAATTTACAGAAATTATCAAACTATTTCACATTATTCTACCACTATTGTTTCTATTATTTATATAACCTATAAAAGTCAACTTTTAGCAATATTTCATATGTCAGTTAAAAACAATGCGTGAGTTATTTTCCGCCATCATTTCGACAACCGAAATGTACATATGATTGACATGTTGAAACAAACCACCAGTTACGTAACAACACACGAGGAAGTGCCACGAGCTGTAGGAAGTATTGCTTAACACAATAGAAAGCAGGTGACACAATGTGTTAGTATTACTGAGAAGACGGGCATAAGGGTAGCTTGATTATCTTAATCCGCGCTAATCCCTACAAATCCCCCGACAATGATTGTTTGCATTCGGGTTATGAAGTCTATTCAAGTTTGAGTACATATATCATTAATATTTACCTGTCAATGCGTGCGTGTCAAAAGTTGACCATATATAAGTAAATTTTATATGGGTGTAGAAACATATTTTCTCCGGTTCTGATCTGAACAAGTATATTCGAAGGGCTGGTGATCTGGTCGTTTATAATAAGAATTTGTAGGTGAGTGTATTTAAAATAATCAATAAGGAAACTAATTCCTAGATGGTCTTTATTTTGTTTTGTTTTTGGAAATATAACAAACATTTATGTTTCCGTAGATTTTGATTTTTTTATACTACATATTTTAATGTTGTTCTGAAAGCTTAATGTTTGAAGCGTTTTCTGAATTATGTTTGTTCGTTGGGAGTAGTTTTGTCCGTAACATCTTGTTTACCTGCTTTATTAATGTCAGATTTCGCCGGCAAAGCATTCAACAAAGGCACCGTTAATCACGGGAATTAAAAGCTGTGTCTTTGCCACAGAACATGCTATTTGGAGTGGGCGTGACATGGTACGGCTACAGAAGCGGTCATAAAATTCACGAGGCGGGCGATTATTCAGTTCAACGGTAGCGTGCACGTTTGCTGAAGGGCCGCAAAATCTGGTTGATTTATACGTTTTTATTTTCCAATTATTCTATTTGCATAACAAATACTCTGTCAGAATGAAAACAAGACTTTCAATTTATTCATATTGTTGGAGCTTATTTATGTTAAAGCTAAAAACCGTCAAACAATATTATGTTAAATGCCTTTCAAAGACTTAAAGAATTGCTTCATTGACATAAAATCATCAGTATATGATTAAAGGGGAACAAATCACGCTGCATTAATAGAAAATATGTATCTAACATTTTATTTTAACAAAAACAAGTCACAAAGAGAGATTATTATTTTTACAAACCTACAAACTGTGCGCTGTGACTTTGGTTTAGCTGTTAATGTACATCAATGCTAACAATGGGTGTGTATATTGATTGTTACATGCTTGGAGTATCAGGTCTTACATGTAATATTAACATATGTTGCCATTATTATTTACGTTTCAGACGCAGCTGTTACAATCATCTAATAAGTTAATTATTGGTTCTTTTCAACCGAATGTTTGTTCAGCGGATTATACTCTTAACATCTTCACCCGCACTGCCTTAAACATCACTAACATAAACAGCATCAATTACTTGATAAGATCAGACAGAGATCGCGATCCCGATCAGCTGCGTTGTGTCCTGCTTCAGTAGCCCGAAGACTCCGCCTCCATCACAGCTCAAAGCTCTTGTCCAATGAGAAATTGGCAGCTCATCACGTGGAGTATATTTATATCCCCAAAACTATATCATTGACACCGTGTGCGAAACACGCATAATGTCGGAAAGCGCACCTAACATCTCCAAATCATCATCATCATCATCATCATCATCATCATCATCATCATCTTACTATCCGTGTGCGAAATACGCATAATATCGTAAGACGCGATATTTAGTTGCGTTTCCTTGAAAAATAGAGGTACATTATCGGAAAGGAAAGGTCACTCCGCTATATACTGCAACAACAATTGATTTACTTATTTTGGCGACTGTATCTTGTCTTCACTTTGGAAGCTTGCCACAGACAGATGAGTTTAAGTAAAACATTTTTTACTAGCAAATAGCAAATCTGTCAAAATAGACCCGCCAGTGTAATCCTACCTAATTCTGAAGTTACCCAGCTTACTATTGCCGTGAAGGTATATTTATGTTTCAAATATCGAATTATCATAAAATGACATGGTTGGATGAAGAAGTTTCATCTAATTATTGCTGTCGTTACCCGACATGTGGTACCGTGTTCCACTCCCCAGTAACCAATGTGTGTCGCATGAAGCGGATAACTGTGTACATATATTGACTGGCAGGTGTTAACGTTCAACGTTTAATTGCTTTCAGCTGGTTTAGTTTGTCACGTGGAGCCACCCCTGGTTCACCTGCTCCAGGCTTCGACACAGATCTGTTCGCTGACATATGTCTACATTCAACTTCATCAAACTAACTCTTCAGGGTGAATTTACGGGTCCATGTTTTCATTGTTTTCATCCTTGTGTTCCAGTGCCCCCCGTGACCGTTGTCCACTGTAAGATGGGTGCCTGTTGTACAAAGAAGCGGACTCTGGACCTGACCCGTCTGGACCTGACTCAGGTGTTCTCGGACTACATCTGGAACAAGCTGTACCCGGAGGATGTGGGGGAACTCAAGGCCATGATGACACGGAGGAACACGTGCAAGGTGGAAATCAGGTACAGGACACGAACTCACCATCGTCTGGTGGAGAATGGATGTACATCACAATTAATGAATGAATGATGTAATGTGTCCGACTTTCATAATGTTGAATTGAATAAGACGCCATAACTGTTGGGCTTATGAGTGAATAGACTTTGGTTTTCATTCGTTTTTGGCAATATTACAGCCATTTCACGAGATACAATGGGATTCACACATTTTACTCATTGAAGATGCATCGCTTATGTTCTATATCTTGGTCACGTTATGTCTCGAATAGACCAGACACATGTATGAGGGATATGTGAACACAGTCGACATGGTATAGACCTATAGGTTCATCGTATTGGTCTTCGATATTTTCAGGTTATTCTTGACAGAAAAGGACTTGTGTGTTTCAGATGGGAATACCTTCAGAAGACCAGCTCCACTGAGTGGCACGACCGAGCTCAGGACATCGACAAGGAGCCCGAGGAGCCAGTCTGCATGCACTTCGCTCATTACGAGAACAACACAGGTGAAGAACAGAAGTTCAGTTTCGGCGCCGAGCGGGAAACTGTGTCGTCTGCTACCTTTGAGTTCATGGAGAGCTACACCATGGGAAAAGAGGCAAGCATTGAAATTGGGATCCCGGATTATTTGAAAATCGGCGCTGGCGTCCACGAAGAGGTCACAATGGAGAAAAGCAACAGCAAAACGTTCGAAACTCGACTCCAGTGGAGTATCAATTCCGACATCAGTGTCAACATAGGGCAGAAAACCAAGGCCGAGATGAAGATTGTGGAAAAGAAAACTCTCTCGGACTTTACCGTCGTCAACAAAATGAGTTACAACGAGAACAAGGAGACCAACAGACGGCGTCTGCCATACGTTATCAAAGATAAGGATGATAACATTCTCTCTGTAGGGAGCATTTTAAACCTCGAGGCGCCATTCCGGGGTCGTCTGCCAGAGAAGTGCGAGATGGTTACATTCGAAGATGGCGGACGGAGTATGGTCATCCGAGTTTCTGGCACGTGCAAAAGCATCACGTGGCAGGAGCAGCACGTGAAGGTCGAGTCTGAGAAACTACCCTAGAACAAAACGTCTGTCAAGATGGCTTCGTAACGTATGCAACGTCTCCGAAAAAGGAAGACCATCTGCACAAATTCAAATACTTGGTACAGACTCAACATAATCAAATAGTGCCATATTAAATGTACCCTGGAACAAAACGGCTGTTGGCGTTACCAAAATGTTTTCGTAACATATTTAACTCCTTTAGATTTGCAACGTCTCCGAAATAGGAAGAATTCACAAATTCAAATATCTGGTACCGACTCAACATAATCAAAGTGTGCCATATTAAATGTACTTGCGGATGTCCAAGGCCATGAACACTTGGAATGAAGAGCCATAACGGAATGGCATGGCGAACACTATACTCTTAGTCCATATACAAGGTCAAGAATACCCCCACCGTATACCCATAACGGAACGGCATGGCGAACACTATACTCTTAGTCCATATACAAGGTCAAGAATACCCCCACCGTTTACCCATAACGGAATGGCATGGCGAACACTATACTCTTAGTCCATATACAAGGTCAAGAATACCCCCACCGTATACCCATAACGGAACGGCATGGCGAACACTATACTCTTAGTCCATATACAAGGTCAAGAATACCCCCACCGTATACGTAGTACTACTGGGTTTGGTTCATGTAACAATGTAACTTGTATCCTATCAGATAGATCGAATAGCCCTTTTAATATACCCTAGACGCCAGTTTCCAAGTCACAATGTAAGGGGTGATAATAGAAGGTTCATGTGTAGGGTGGCAAGGATCGTGTTTAACTCCAGCAATGATTTGTATATATTTAGGGAAGTGCGTACGATAATCGTTGCCCATATTGAAGAGTTTTAATAACTGATCAATACAATGTCTTTCATCACTATGAGAGAGCACAGCATATGGAATACAATATATGCATGACATTTAATGTGTCCATCATATGGTTGTAATCACGTTAGAAAGACAGAAATACGTTCAGTTTGATGGGGTAGACATTTGTGTTGGATTGGGCTTCAAATAACTTGGTCATTTGGTAGATCCGTTCTCAGAAAGGTTGTTTTATGTATTTCCGGGATTATTCTTGTGTTGTGGCGTGACAGGGACATTTCCCGGGCATTAAACCGAAGGACACGTCTTGATCCAAGTCTGACACAAGTCACCACTTGACTTGACAAGAGAAGTCACACCAACTGTTACAGTCGTGATTCGTGTCATTTGTGATGATGACAGGTTACAGAGGTGCAGGGCCAAAGGACAGGAACTTAGAGACGAGGCCCCAGTTGTCAGAATGCTCAGCGCATCCCTAACGACAGTAGGAACAAACATCGGTGTAATGATCATTGTTTTTATCTGGACCTTACAGCACATTCCCATACACAGGGGTGGACTTCTATACTTACTTGATATGAGCACCTGTAACTGCTGTCGAGACGTGCTTTATTTAATTCGTTGCTAGTGCGCATGTATGTACTCAAAGTAAATCATGTGTGATATTGTACATGCTGATTTTTTGTAAATATCTCACTTTGTTTTATAACATGTCTATATTTCATCATGAAAGCTTCTGAAATAAATTTGTGAAGATTTGTAAAAAATTGGTTTTGTCACATTTCATAAAAGCAATCAGAAAATGGGCGCATATTTTAAATACCGATGTGAATGCGTGTATTGAAACAGATTTTATTGTAGCAACAACAATGAATCTCACAAGTGAACTCTTCGTGGTCGTCGCAAGGATAGGAATGTTTCCCTGGTAAGCATTAGTTGTTAATGTGCCTCGGTCTGTTCTGGAGATTTGCACACCTTGCCTGTGCCAGGAACCGCAGATCTAGGTTCGAATTCCTGTACAGGTGTACCGGCACCTTACGTGTTCTCCCGGGTCCCATCAGTGTTGTGGATGTGTACAGTCTGTGTCACTTAAGGCTTTCCTCGCACATCACCCTCACTGCAGTTATAAAGTGGGATTTTCTACAGCGCGTTAAAACAAACTCATTTCAAAACATTGATAGGGAGGCTTGTTTGTTTGTTTGTTTGTTGTTTAACGCCAGCTATTCCAGCTATATGACGGTGGTCTGTAGAAAGCCGAGTCTGGACCAGACAATCCAGTGATTGAAATCTTGAGCATCGATCCACGTAATTTGGATACGATGACATGCATCAACCAAGTCAGCGAGCCTGACCACCCGATCCCGTTAGTCGCCTCTTACAACAAGCTTGATGGGGAGGGAAGAGTATACTCAGATATACGTTTGGATTACAGACGGACAGACACAACTACACAACAAGGAAGGACTGAAATAGACAAAGTGTATTCATCGGTTGTAAACATACTGAGGTGCATTGTATCAATTACAGATCTACAGCGATACGGCTCTCTTAACTGTGTAATATTGGGACCTGCAATATACGAATGTATATGTTTTAGTTAGGATTATATTAAATGAGTTTCTCCAGGGGAAGTTGACAATTTAAACAAGTATTCAAAATAAGTCATCATATATACGTTAAACCATGAAATAAGGAATATAATATCCCATGTGTGATACCAAACCGATCTATGACTGGTCCGACAGCGTGTGAGTATAAGTGGCATTATGATTAACTCTAACAGGATATTTTCGTGACAAGACTACACCAAACTCTATGATTCCTTCTTTTGCCCCCCAGTCAAGTGAATAAGCAAAGCTTCTTTAACCAGACAGGTCTTTTCACCTGATAGTTGTGTTAAATCAACCAAGGCCTCGAGTCTTACGGCTGACCACTCCCTCCATTCATAGGTTGCTATGGGCCTATTCTAACCTGGAAAGCCCCAGGGTTGTGGGATATCATTATTACCATATTATAAATGTCTATACCGCAGGTATCCGCGTACTAGTATGCTCAAATGCGGTTTTATTTGTTCCCCGACCAGTGGATTCGTTCGCTTTCCAGTTATCATTCTCAACTCCCTGGGGAGTATACAACCCAAGCTGCCTAGAAGCGCTAGAAGGTTTTTACATCTAACTCGCATATCGGGTACCCATTCCCTGCTGGGCGAAGAGCGGCACATTTGAACTACGTCACTTGGCCAGGAGACACCACAAGTTTTGACACGTGTCGTTCAGGTGCATCTACGTATTCGTGTTTCCACCATCTGGTCATCTATCATCGGGCGAGTAGGTTGTTTTGAGTGCACAGGGTGCATGTACTGCACACTAGGGGTAGTGACAACACTGTAAGGACCTGTGCACATGGTATAACAACCAGGTCACTAGCGGGATACGATCTCAGCACCTGGCGCTTTTGACTGCTTGCCCACTCCGACTCCCAAAGGTATAGATGCCGGGACCAGGATTGTTTGTTTGTTGTTTCACGCCGCACTCAGCAATATTCCAGCTATATGACGGTGGTCTGTAAATAATCGAGTCTGGACTAGACAATCCAGTGTTTGACATCATGAGCATCGATCCACGCCATTTGAATACGATGACATGTATCAACCAAGTCAGCGAGCCTGACCACTCGATCCTGTTAGTCGCCTCTTACGACAAGCATAGTCACCTTTACGGTAAGCATGGGTTGCTGAACCTCGGATCTTCACGGGTCCAGATATATGATACTAATGGCGCCTTTGACTGCTTGCCATCTCCGACCCACAAAGGTGTAGATCCCAAGACCAGGATCCGATATAGGATACCTAATGGGCAGACAAAGTTTTATTTAAAAAATATTATACTCCGGAAAGGAACTCTGTCAACATTTGAGTCCAACTTGTTGCCATGGAAATGTAAAACATAACCATTTAAGAAAATTCGTTTGGGCAAAGAATATCAACGGTCATCATCGGTAAATTGTGTGTTTTATTCACATTGGAAATATTCCATTCAATTGTGTACAGGATCTACGATTTTGCGGTGAAAGATTAATCACTTTTCATCTTTTGTACATATATGTGTGCAATGTCAAGTGTTATACAGAATAATATGTACTATATTACCAGAGTTCGCCACTATTTTCTTGACAATGGACATTATGATAAAGAACTATATTTCCTTTTACAACAAAATCCTCTCTTGACTCCGTGATCATTGATCAGGGAAATATACCACAATTGTGCACGGTGTATTTATACACGGTATTATTAGAAACATATATATGGTATCATTTAAAACAGTATACACGTTATGACCAAACAAATATACATTATATCATTAAACAACAATACATAGTATACGATACGATGAAAGAAATATACAAGACTCCACACATATATGTACACTGTACGATGAAGCAAATATACACGGTACCATCAAACAAATATACACGATATTCTCCAAACAGATATACACGGAAACTTCTGTGAAAGGCATTTAGAAGTTGGGGTACCAAATATGGATAAGATATATGGATGAACAACTGCTTTATTGTCATATGATTGACATGTTGAAACAAACCACCAGTTACGTAACAACACACGAGGAAGTGCCACGAGCTGTAGGAAGTATTGCTTAACACAATAGAAAGCAGGTGACACAATGTGTTAGTATTACTGAGAAGACAGCTTGATTATCCTAATCCGCGCTAATCCCTACAAATCCCCTGACAATGATTGTTTGCATTCGGGTTATGAAGTCTATTCAATTTTGAGTACATATATCATTAATATTTACCTGTCAATGCGTGTGTGTTAAAAGTTGACCATATATAAGTAAACGTGATATTGGGGTAGAAACATATACTCTCTTCTTATGCTCTGAACAAGTATTCCGAATTGCGGGTATTTTCTTTAAAAATAAGTGTTTGTAGGTAAGTGTTTGTAACATGCTTAATTAGGAAAATTATTTAAATGTGATGCATCTTTTCTTGTTTTCGAAATACATCAAAATATGCCCCCGTAGTCTTTTTATGTTTTAAGCTACTCATTTTCACCGTATACTTATATATCAATGTTTTCGGGATCATTTGTGTTCGACGTCCATAACGGCAATGTACCGTCGCCTTGTTCGCCACCTTTACATATGCTAGGTAACGTGCACAGCGTTCAGGTCAGTCATTGTTGGATGCGGTTTAGACTTTTTCTTGTACGCGTGACATTAACAGGAATAAACATGCGATCGATTATTGGAAATCAAAGTTCACATAAGGGAGGTTAATGCGGGTTAATTCACGACATTTAGTCTTTCATATTATTGTACTAAATAATCATGATCCATTTGATCAGATCTTTGAAAACCAAAATATACAAACAATGCTCATTATAAGTAAGGACAGACAAAATGTTTCAAAGCTGCTTCGGTACAGATGTGCTTTTTGAAAATATATATCTATACATTTCCATACACCCCTTCAAAATATACACTTCAAAATCTAATTCGATTTAAAACTTAAGAAAACAAATTTCGCATAATACACAACTGATTATAGGTATCTTAGACATATATCTTTGAAACTCAAAAAAATTATTTGGGGTTTTTTTCGGCACAAATTTAAATTTCAAACATGTTAGGGGTCATGTGGTAGCAAATTCATTTCTTACACCAGTCTTCATTGAACCGATTTATCTTTAAACAAAATCACCCAGCCACAGATTACTTTAGACAGAATGCTGCAGGAATGAACCTTCATTTTTTCAATTACATAAAAACTTGGTATACATTCCCCGACCCTCAGTTTGTTTATTCGACCAATACAAAGTTTATAATCTCATTTTCAGGATTTATGTTTTAAAGCCAGCTGTTGCAAAAGTTTATAATCTCATTTTCAGGATTTATGTTTTAAAGGCAGCTGTTGCAATCAGCTTCTGAGAAGTCCAGTGATTGTTTCCACTCGACGCAGTGTTTGTTTAGTGGCTTATACTCTCAACATCTTCATCCCAACTGCTTAAAAGTGACAAACATAAATGGCATCAGTTTCTTCAGAAGATCAAAGCTCGCAGCTCCGATCAACTGCTCGGGCCTTAGTAGCCTGCAGGCTCCGCCTCACAGATTAAAGCTCTTGACCAATGAGAAATCGTGCTTGATCACGTGCAGTATATTTATATCCGATATTCTCCAAACAGTTAAGCAACCCCTAAAAGCCCCCCTCTTGGGTTACACACACAACTTTCACCCTTCTCGGAATACACTAAATGGTCTGGCCAGGCCCGTGTGCGAAATACGCTGCAGTCGGAAAGCGCACGTTAAATCTTCTATATCAGTCAGTCAGTCCAAACAGTTCATAACCTTCTTGTGGATACCCGCCCACGAAGGAATATACGGTAATGAAATCGCCGATAAGGCAGCCAAACTATCCCTCAAAATCCCAGAAATAAGCTTAAACTTATCCATCTCAAAATCAGAAATTAATAACGTAAACAAGCAAAAAATCACCAAAAAATGGCATAACCTATATGTAAACTCAAACAGCCAAATCAAAAAAGTACTCAGCAAACCACTAATCAAACCAAAAATTATCCATCCATCAAAATAAATCGACACCTAAATAACCACCTAAAAAAAAATAAAAAACACACTACAGGTAACTGCCCACACTGCAAACAACTAGAAACCCCAGAACACGCACTCATCCATGGCACACACTACCTAACACATCGAACCGCACTACAAACCACCCTCAATCTAAACAAGGCTCTCACTCTAGAAGCAATACTAAACCCACAAACTAAACTAGAAAACTTCACCGCCTTAGGCGTATTCTTAATCAAAACGGAACTAATAAAACGCATCTAAAAACACTATAATCTACCAAATCAAAATCACATAAACAAACAAACATCCACCATACCCAGCTCCTTAGTTCTCCTCCCCAACCCCATCGGCATCTATTCCAAATCTCAAAATTCCCAAATTCTATAAAAGAAACCCCTAAAGCCCCCTCTTGGGTTGCACACACCACTTTCGCCCCTTTCGGAAACACATTAAATGGCCGGGCCGGGCCCGTGTGCGAAATACGCATCAGTCGGAAAGCGCACGTTAAATCTCCAAAGTAAGTAAGTAAGTAACAGTTCATAGGACTTCAAGCTGGTGTCAATAGTGATACGTAGCTGTGTTTTCAGTGAGATAGAGAACCAGAGACTGTAGTTAAACACTAAACGTTCGATGGGGTTCAGGCGTTGTATCGTATCTTGAGGGATTAAAACTTGACATTCGTGGCAAAAGTATACACTAATCTTACTGACCGTTGAGGTTTATTCAACATTCTGCCAAATTACTGGAACTCTTAATCCACTTTTGGTTAATTCAGGTTTCTAGGGTAAGTAGTTTCATCGTATCCTTTTTTTTACGATGACGTCACCGAGATGAATTTCATCGAGTTGCTCTTGGAAATGAACACAGGATGGAAATAATGGCTGGCAAGAGTTAACGATCACTTTCTAAGTATTTGTGTTCTTTAAGCTGGTTTAGTTGTCAGTCGACTCCCGTGGTTCGAATAGAGGCTCGCATTATGATGGTTTACCTGCTCTAGGTTTCGACTTACAGATCTGTTCGCTGACATATGTCTACAAGGACATTCAACTTCATCCACTAACTCTTCAGGGTGAATTTACAGGTCCATGTTTTCATTGTTTTCACCCTTGTGTTCCAGTGCCCCCCGTGACCGTTGTCCACTGTAAGATGGGTGCCTGTTGTACAAAGAAGCGGACCCTGGACCTGACCCGCCTGGACCTGACCCAGGTGTTCTCGGACTACATCTGGGACAAGCTGTACCCGGAGGATGTGGGGGAACTCAAGGCCATGATGACGCGGAGGAACACGTGCAAGGTGGAAATAAGGTACAGGACACGAACTCACCATCGTCTGGTGGAGAATGGATGCCACATTATTACAGAAATTGGCTGATCGTATGAATAATATGACCATTTGCCATTTCATTCTACACTTTTTAGAAACGTTTTATCGACGTGAGTATTGTGACATCCTTGGTATGTGTAAATGGGCCCTTGCGAGTCATCACAGCTTTGTCCAACTTCATTTTATCTGTTTTTATATGATGGCACAGAACAATGCGAGCATTGTGTTATAGGCATATCGAGGTGGAGGTCAACAATACGATTCACAGACTGTACTCATGTGGGGAATTCAAATCCAATTAACAAGATGTGTTGGATCACGCTTGTTGTCTCCATATTAAAAATCTAACTATTGTTTTGTGTGATATGTGAACACAATTGACATGGTATAGACACAGGGTCGTATAGGTGCACTGTATTGTATTGTATCTTGTTCGGCTTATTCTTGACAGAAAAGGACGTGTGTGTTTCAGATGGGAATACCTTCAGAAGACCAGCTCCACTGAGTGGCACGACCGAGCTCAGGACATCGACAAGGAGCCCGAGGAGCCAGTCTGCATGCACTTCGCTCATTACGAGAACAACACAGGTGAAGAACAGAAGTTCAGTTTCGGCGCCGAGCGGGAAACTGTGTCGTCTGCTACCTTTGAGTTCATGGAGAGCTACACTATGGGAAAAGAGGCAAGCATTGAAATTGGAATCCCGGATTATTTGAAAATCGGCGCTGGCGTCCACGAAGAGGTCACAATGGAGAAAAGCAACAGCAAAACGTTCGAAACTCGACTCCAGTGGAGTATCAATTCCGACATCTGTGTCAACATAGGGCAGAAAACCAAGGCCGAGATGAAGATTGTGGAAAAGAAAACTCTCTCGGACTTTACCGTCGTCAACAAAATGAGTTACAACGAGAACAAGGAGACCAACAGACGGCGTCTGCCATACGTTATCAAAGATAAGGATGATAACATTCTCTCTGTTGGGAGCATTTTAAACCTCGAGGCGCCATTCCGGGGTCGTCTGCCGGAGAAGTGCGAGATGGTTACATTTGAAGATGGCGGACGGAGTATGGTCATCCGAGTTTCTGGCACGTGCAAAAGCATCACGTGGCAGGAGCAGCACGTGAAGGTCGAGTCTGAGAAACTACCCTAGAACCAAACGTCTGTTCACGTTGTCAAGATGGCTTCTTATCGTATGGAACGTCTCCGAAATAGGAAGAACATCTGCACAAATTCAAATATTTGGTACCGACTCAACATAATCAAATAGTGCCATATTAAATGTATTGGCGGATGTCCAAGGCCATGAACACTTGGAATGAAGAGCCATAAGGGAATGGCATGGCGAACACTATACTGTTAGTCCATATACAAGGTCAAGAATACCCCCACCGTTTACCCATAACGGAATGGCATGGCGAACACTATACTGTTAGTCCATATACAAGGTCAAGAATACCCCCACCGTATATGCAGTAGTAACTGCTGCCGAACCATGCTGTATTTAAATTCATTGACAGTGCTCATGCGTGTCCCCATTGCAAATCATGCGTGACACTAGTATTGTATGTGATTTGTTTTGTAAATATGACATTTTGTTTGATAATATATATTTATATTCCATCAAGAATACTTGTGAAATATATCTCTGAACATTTGTAGCCTATGGTTTTGTCATATTTCTTAAAGGCAAACAGAAAACAGAAGAATAGTGTGAGATGGTGACGATGCAAATGCATGTTTTGAAACATATTATTTTGAAGAAAAGACGATGGATCACATCGCGAAACATTCATGGACTTTCCCAGGACATGAACGTTTTCCCGGTAAGGGGAACGTTTTTGTTTGGTAATATGCCACATTTAGTACAGCAGATGTGCATCCTTTCTTGTGTGGGACCTTCTTCATAACATCAATCACTGGTTTGTCTGGTCTAGAGATGATTATTCATGAAACATATTTTCACACACACCACGAAATACTTGTCAATTATCTTTATATAGGACAAGAATGGCAATAAAACTAAAGTTGCATGTATGTATTTGAATTAACTTGGAGTATGCCTTCTTCTTAGGCGTCCATTACATCATAACAATAACATTGGACCACAGCGTGAGTGGGAGGTGGTTGAGGTTGGTAAAATATTGACAGCACATTCATTTTTATTTTCTTTGTAAGAAATAAAACAGTTCTGAGCGTCTGTTTGGAAGCATAGACATTAGGGTAGTTGTCATTATGATTTTATCAACATTGTAACAAATTATGAGGTCATTCAAGAGACATACCACTAACATTTATCGTAGCCATTTTTTTGTAGTATGTCTTTTATGCAAGAGAAGTAGTTTGGCACCCCTTTGATGTTACATTACAGAAGAAGGTGAGCTTCTGTACCTACGATACTCTGGGGATTTTACAGTGTTTGGATGTTCCTCAGATACTACAAGGCCAAGAGGCCTTAATACAATCAAGGAATGACTTTCTTAATATTCCCAGAAAGTATTTGAGACAAGTGGTATTGATACCATGTGGATTCAAAGGATTTGCTTAACTTTTTGCAGTCGAGAACCAAGTTCCATTCTGTCAAAACGTCCAAAATGACAAACTTAAGGGAAAACTTCATTCCTTGATCCATATGCTTTTGTTACAAAACGTGGTGAACACAGATACAGTTACGTATCTATATTCAGAGGTTCAGGACAATTTGTGGAAAATGAAAGCAAAGTCTGAAGTTTACTGAGACAACAATATGTGAAATGCTGGGGTTCCTCATTGATGACATCTACGTAAGATTTGGGGGTGAGACATGAGGTAAGAAGTAGTCATCCCCTGGGCACCAGTTATGTTCCCCCTACTTGCGGGTCTGTTTCTGCCTATGAATCTGAATGTCTGTTCAGGTTGGTAAAGTTAAAAGATGGTAATTTTACCAAGAAGTTTAACTAAAGCTTCAGGTATATGGATGATCTGACATCGTTCAACAACAATCAAATATTCCCCTCCACTGATTTACCCACCTGTACAAGAAATAAACGAGATCTCATTGGTTTCATATTTAGATCTAGGCATCAAGATTCAAAGGGACAAAACACTCTGCACAAGACTGCATGACAAAAGGGATGACTTCAACTTTCCAATCGTCAACTTTCCCTTCATGTCGAGCATTATTCCAGCAGCTCTCAGCCTTTGGTGTTTACATTTCACAATGTTTGAGGTACAATCGAGCATGCTTTTTCTACCAAGATGGCTCCGAAGTTGTTTGAACAAGGTTACAACATTCATGGCCTCAGTAAAGCTTTCAAAATATTTCATGGTAGACATGTTGAGGACATTTCCAAATTATGTCCGATCCAATTCCCTATTTTGACTTGTACCATGTGTTCCCGTGTTTTTTTCAGGTGAACCAATGACTTGCCTTTGCATGTGTTTGTGACGGGTGCCACCGGTGGGACAGGACACGCTCACTTTTTCGCGAACACCTGGTATCATTATATTTGATAGTGATTCATAAACAAATGCTCAGGATACAGTTGGAATCGTACAATCGAAATTTCTTCTGGATATGGAAAGGGTTTGTCGCTTTATTTATAAAGAACACAAACTTCTGGTTTATTGTATATATCGACGTTTCGATGTAGATTCTTACACCGTTACCAAGCTGAACTGATAGCACATTTGCCCAAAGGGTAGCACAGTTTGCGTATCGCTTGACGTCGGGGTCGGCGTAGGGGGCCCAACTTAATCCCTGGCTGGAGAGTGATTTAGGCCTTGGCTGAGATAATTCTAGAGTGTTTTAGGCCTTGGCTGAGATCATTCTAGAGTGTTTTAGGCCTTGGCTGAGATCATTCTAGAGTGTTTTAGGCCTTGGCTGAGATCAGTCTAGAGTGTTTTAGGCCTTGGCTGAGATCATCATCTAGAGTGTTTTAGGCCTTGGCTGAGATCAGTCTAGAGTGTTTTAGGCCTTGACTGAGATCAGTCTAGAGTTTTTAAGGTCTTGACATGCTTGACATGAGCCTTGAGTGAGTGTTTTGGGCATTGTAGAGGGGAGTGACCTGAGCCAAGGCTATAACCACTGTAGAGTAAATTGTAAGGGATTTGATTTGACAAACAGTTTTGGATACTCCAAACATGGCTTCTGCTGTAGTCGCCCCAGTAAATAATGTCTCAGTTACACACACAGTCGGACCCTGTTATGTCAAGAATCGTTATCTCGAACCTACCGATATCCCGAACATATTCTCCGGCCTCGTTATATAGATGCATATATTTTTTTACTTTTCTATAACATTGTGTACCTTTATCTCGAATTTGGCATTTGCCACATTAACATGTTTGAGAGGCCCAAATGAGCATGTCAGATAGTTTTGCTCAATTGTCCTAGATACAGGCTGTGGGATCACTGGCAATATTGTCTCAGTTTGTTTTATCCACAGAAGCCATGGGCATTAAGTGCAAACAAACATCTGTCCCTGACTTTTTTCGTAGTAATAAGGGGGCACGGGTGGCCCAGTCGTCTAAGGCGCCGTGATTCGCTGAGTTTTGTTCGCCCTGATAATTTTTCTAGGTTTGTCAGCACCATACCCGTGCTCATGGGTTTCACCGAAGTGGTAAACTTCTGAGACTTGCATCACTTCGGGCTATATTTATGAGTGCGACCTTGAACAACAAACAAACAAACAAATTGTCGTATAGACAGACTGCAGGGGGAGTCTGCCACACCCTACAAGCATCATATTATTAGGTGTGTTGTTAGAGAGACGAAGATACCGTTTACAGAAAGATAGCTGGACATTTTCAATGAGTTTGTTGTAAGATGTCCTCCTTCTTTAAGATGGTCAAAGGTCAAGATCAGCGTTCAAGTTTTTCATAAACATGGTTATAACATATAGCCATGTCAGGTTCTGAGTCAGGTTTACCTCTCCAGGCATGGAGCATTATGTTTACACGTTTCTTAACAAATTCTACAACATCATATTCAAAGGTCGAGGTCACCTTTGGGGTAATTGTGAAATGTAGAACTTTATGGTATTCTTTCTATTGAATATTGCGCAAATATTTTTAGCATTAGATGATATTCGAAAACTGACTTATTGTTATGGACCTTGGGATTTCTTTTGACACATGCAATCAGAAGGTCAGAGGTCAAGCTCATGTGATAGACAATCTCACTAAAACAATCTTACACATTCTCAAAAAGTTAATGAATTTATCTTTCAACTTAGTATGTATCTTTCGAAGTTATCCTGCTCTGGAAAAGTATATCAAAATTCGAGGTAAGCATTGGTTGGCATATCTGTCAAAGGCCAAGGTCACCATCAAGGTTAGTGGAAACAGCGTTGTATCGTTCATTTCCGGTGTCTGTTGCACTTTATCTGAACAATCCTGACACTTGGTAACTGTTTGCGATTAAGAACTAGGTCATGGTCAAGGTCAAATGTAAATTGCCATTGTAAGTGGGTTGTTTTCATTTCTTCTTAAATATATGCAGAATAATTGATATGTAATACTATGGAGGAAGTCCTTTTTATGTATTACCTTGATCAGTGGTGAAATATTTTGTCCATACTTGAGATAGATATTCACTTCCTGGACGCTGGAGGGTACATTGAGGATGTATGTATGAGGATCCTAGCGGCGTGTGATTCAACTTGTTCAACTTAGTTGAACCACAAGCCGCTAGGATCTCAAGTATGGACAAAATAAACTTAACCAAATGAAGTAACGTATTCTAAACAAAACTTAACACGCCTTCACACTAGTTCATTTGGTTAAGTTTATAACAGTAGGACTTTATTAAGGATCATTGTTTATTTAGTGGACACTCTACCAAGATATGTGTTTTCACAGAACCGTATTTATATTTAAAGTTGCCTGCTTCCATAGAATAAAACGAGCTTGTCCCGAGACACATATGTTAAGGTCAAATTTCACTTTTAAAATGCAACACGGACTTAAGCTTGTGCTTGCAAAATATTTCTTGTAGCGCTTGGCTGAGATTCAAGGTCAATTTCATTTGGTGCATTTAACTTTGTTATTGAAAAGCTCTTTTAAAATGCAAATTTCATAACTTCGGGGAATTTGGCGTTGCTTGATCAACGTCGTCGGAAATAGGTATCAATGGTAGAGACTGTGGTTTGCTTTCAGAACAGTGAGAAATGGAAAAAATCCTAATGATGACCGTCAGATAACCAGATCGCTCACTGAGGAGTGAGTGAGTGAGTGAAGCAACATTCCAGCAATATCACGGCGGGGGAGACCAGAAATGGGCTTCATACATTGTACCCATGTCGGTAATCGAACACGGGTTATCGGCGTGACGAGCGAACGCTTTAACCACAAGGCTACCCGACCGCCCCCAGAATAAGGTGAGCTTCTAGGGATTTTACTGTGTTTGGATTTTCCTCTGATACTACAAGGCCAAGAGCACTTGTGTAGGATAATCTGTAGGACAATGATGTGTTGGACAATTTTGTAGATTAAAAAGCTTGAAACACTTGGCTACCCGTCCGCCCCGGCTCAATGAGATAACAGAAGTACTGAAGAGGAATGAACAAGGGAGGTAACCTATTTCTGTACCTGCAATGGCGGATCACAATACAGCACTATTGTGAGCACGTTCAACATATGGTCATGCATACAGTGAGATAAGAATGAGTAATATCCGAAGCTGATCGATTGGATCAGAAAAAGAATGATGAAATGAAAGAAGGCAAAACCTTCATTAATATTAAACTACAAACTTTGATCTTGATAACAGATTATTTGCGTGATATCCCACAAATTACACGAAGTCATATGCATGATACATTGAACGTTATCTTTACAAGACCATATGATCATTAAAAGATATATATATGCGTGATATGTTAGTATACACTTTCTGAATGATTTTATAATTAAGTTGTTATTTCCAATGCAAGTTTTTATTGCAAGGATTATGTGAATGGTGATTATATGTCTTGTCAATTCGACCTTGACCTCATGTCTTGACCTCATGTCTTGACCTCATCGCACTGAAGGTCACTTGGGTTGTGGAGTTTTGTCCTTGGTCCATGTTTTTGTCCTTCCGTCTGTTTTTTTATTATTATTCAATACGTCTTTAGCTCATCTGCCTGAAAGTCACTTCTGTTGTGTAGTCCATCTGGATAGGCCTCAAGTCAATATCCATAATTATACTTTAATTTTGTGTTATCAATATTTTTATGAAGGGGTCTCTGTATTCTTTTTCAAATGGGGGAGGTCGGGTAGGCTAGGGGTTAAAGCGTTCGCCCGTCACGCCGAAGATACAGGTTCGATTCCCGACATGTTTACAATGTGTGAAGCCCATTTGTGGTGTCCTAAGCCGTGATATTCCTGAAACGGCGTAAAATCAAACTCACTCACTCACTTTTTCAAATGTATCTTGATTTTTTCTTACATTGAATCGACGTTTCTTTGGCAAATTGGTAACCTTTTCTACACTTTGTAATAGATGAAAAAAAACGAATTGTACGAGATTTCTTTATGCGCACTACGATCTTATCTCATTATTTTATTCTTTTTTTCTTCTGTTTTTTATCGTGATCGCCTCTGTGGTCTAGGGTTAGAGCGTCCGCCCAGAGAGCGGAAGATCGTAGGTTCGATCCCCGGCCGCGTCATACCAAAAGACGCTCGGCATTAGGGGGCTAAAACAAGGACTGGTCGGCTCGGAGTCAGCATACTGTGTCTGAGTGGGGTATTCATGTTAAACTGCGGCATGGTATCTCAGTGAGCTAGCACTATAAATCGGCATCAGTCCGGACTAGTACAAGCAGCCACACACACGTGCATGCATATAAGTGCAATAATCTTGAACGCGACGTTTAACCCCATTTCACCTCAAGTCACATCTTTTTTTCGTTGACAATGAAAATGATGAAAATTAACATAACTTCAGCGTCATTTACTTTTATTCATTAAAAACGGAAAACGTGTTCAGAAACTAATTGTATTTGATTGCACAAATTAATTTTGTTTCAAATTCCAAAGTATGTCAAAGTGTATAGGCGTTCAGCCGATTTCCGATTCCATTAATGAAGGGTTTTGTGTTGCTTTTACTAATCTGACAATAATGATTCCAGTGGTTATCTCTGTTGCAGGCGATCCAGTGGGGTTATGATGCTGGGGCACGTTGTAAGTTTGTACATTGTACCGTCTGTATATTATTTTATTGAAGAAGTGCCCATTCCCATCACCATCTTTACCACGCATCACCTTTACTATTGATGCAAATGTCATCACATTATGCGATCGTAGTTGGCAACTGAAGCAAACATAAAATATAGTGCTTTGGTCTGCAGCATATATACTTCTATAAGAGTTGAGTGACCACCCGATTCTGTCATGTTACTATGGTTATTCTGTCCTGCCACGTGGTCTTGAGTGTATATAGTGATTGCTGTAAGATTTACCTGGCAAATGAAGTTAAGGATGTTTGTGTGAATAGACTGCGGACGGGTCTCGTTAAGCGTACTACAGCGCTATGTCACGGCGGTGGACACTCACACTCTGTTCCTATGTGGGGAATCGAACCCGGATGAGGAAGGAAGGGCTTTCGCCACTGTGCCAGGGTAGACAGGGTAGACGATGACACACAGCCACACCGCACACAGTGAACACCCTACCCGCTGTTCTATTCCGCTTCTATACTACCACAAGTGTAGCGGCCTTAACACTTCTTGACCCCTATGGGATTCGAAACACGGACCTTCTGATCCGAGGTCGGACGCCATGTCCACATGACCGTCAGCAAGCTGACGAGGTAAGGATGTCATCTTTGGGATGACAAACATTTTGGGAAGAAGGCTTTTTTTAATTATTTGTTGATATTAAAAGCCCAAAATACATAATTAACTAATCACAAATTTGTGATAAACTGCCGGGAAAAAGTAAGTATACCCCCGTGTTTGATGGTGGCTTAGATAAAACAAACAGGAAAGGGTTATTTGATGGTGATGTATTTGGTCCGGGTATCATAGCTGTGTCATTAAGTTTGCAGTGTTTCGGCGACTGTTTTCATACTAGTACTTAGCGTTTTGAGAACGTAATATGAGTTCAAATCAAATTTTGCCTGGCAGTTTATATAAAATAGATTTAACAATATCAGTATAAAAACCAATTCATCAATACAGGGCGATGGCTGGTCTCGATGTGATATGTAATTAAATGTAGTGAGTGATTTAATGTATCCAGGTGAGTGAGTTTGGTTTAACGCCGCTTTCAGTAGTATTTTAGTTGTATAACGGTGTGCCTGTTTAATGTGGGAGGAAAGCCCGAAGTGCGGAAGGTATTAAACGTTTAGCTCTTTGGTGAAACCCGCAAGCACGGGTATGGTGCTGACAAACATAGAAACATAATCAGGACGAATTGGAACCCACGATCACGCGATATTAGGTTTTTTACACTACTCTGCACAGCCAATAGGGGAGGCTTTGACAACTGGGGCTACCGTCGCCATGCATCTTGTGAGTGAGTGAGTGAGTGAGTGAGGGTTTACGACGCTTTTAGCACAATTACTGCATCCGGGGGTCACCAGAAATGGGCTTCACATAATGTACCCATCGAGCCCTCGGCGTGACGAGCGAACGCTTTAACCACTACCCCACCACCCCGCATCTAGATGAAGATACGTAGATGAATTTATGTTAGATAGGTACAACATTACTCAAAACAAGCTTTATTTTCAAGCCAGACTTTAAATTATTTTGATTTTGATTGCTCACATTGCAAGTATCTTGCGTTGCAGATTGATTGTACAGCATTAGATACTTGAGATCGCTAATTAAAATCTACTTCAAAGTGACAAGTATCGTGATATGTATCGGACTGTGTGGTAATTATCGTGATAAAGATCGTTGATCGGTGTCGCAAATGACAGTCTGGACGTTGACGAGGGTAACTATCTCAGCTGTCAGTGTGACACTATACACTTTCATACCCTGAGTCGATATGTTTGTATTGTATAACATAATTAAGGTACGTGTCAACTAGAATCGGTTCTTTAGCTGCGATTCAGCCAATTGTTACACAAGCCTTTCTTTATCGAATCTAAAGTCAACATAGCTCTGGATAAACGGACCGTACCCGTGCTCGTGGGTTTCACCGAAGTGGTAAACGTCTGATACCTGCATTACTTCGGGCTTCCCTCCCACATTAAGCTGACACGCCGTGATATAACTGGAATACTGTTAAAAGCGGCGTTAAACCCAACACACTCACTAACTCACTCTGGGTTAACGGGGGTTCCATTGTACAGATACATCCGCATAGGATCTTTGCAGCATCCCATGCTTGTTGTAAGAGGCGACTAAAGGGATTGGGTGGTCAGGCTCGCTGACTTGGTTTGATGCATGTCATCGTATCCCAATTGCTAATGATATCAATCACTGGATTGTCTAGTGTTCATTCGATTATTTACAAATCGCCGTCAAATAGCTGGAATATTGCTGAATGCGGCGTTAAACAACAAACAAACAAACTAAAAACTATATATTCATTAAGTGAAATCTATAGTTCTGAATAAAACAACAATCCAGATGAGGGAAGAAATTACATGGACGGGAAACCTTCGGTCATGTACAAATATATAGCTAGTTGGAGCTGGTGTGGTCAGCCATTAAAAGGTAATGAAGCATTGGTTATCACGCGCCGGTGGTCAAACATGGACGGCTGACCGGAAGGGTTCAATAATCAGCATGTGGCGGAAAGGTAATATCCCGTTCCGTACGTTGTCCGATTGACTTAATTATCTTCCTTGGTCGTAATTGCCTACAACTGGCCACGCCCCCTAGGGGTCAAGGTTCAGTTGAGGTTTAAGTGCTACACATTATTGTTAAACACAGTACTTATTGAACATAATATATACACGTGTGAAAACATCGTCAACCCCGATCGATGAAACTGCATGGCGAAGACACGCCTCAGTCCGATTACAAGAGGTCCCCGACTGGTATTGCATATACCAGTCGACTATAAACGTACTTTGAGAATACGGTGGTTCAGTGTGTGACCTGGCTAATTGTGTGTGGTGGCATCCGACGACGTATATCGTTGCTCGTGATATCGACCACTGGTTTTATTTGCCTGGTCCTGACTTGATTCATCACAGGACGTCGCGGTGGAGCTGCAACCTTGCGGAGTACATCACGTCATTGCAGACGTCCATCACGTACAGTACAATGTGAGATATTTCTTCAGGACTTAATCAAATAATAATTTGATGCTGCATCTTTCAAATCAATAATCAATAGAATATAATAAAACAATTCACCTCTTGCGTCCAATTTGTAAAACCCGGTCATTAATATCAGTTTCGTTTTATTGACTGTCCATGTCATGTAACGCAATAGAATAATCCATATTTTCACACCGAGCGCACAATGTAGCATCAGCAATTGTGATTGTTTGCAATAGCAACTTTCACAGGAAATTAATTCACAATCGCCCGAAAAGAAAGCAATATTGTTGTTTCCAACTGCCATTAATATAGCAAATGTTTCATTCTAGAGACAGTGATTATCGTTCACGCGACACAGTGTATAGCAATTTCACGCCTGACTTTTTCCGATTACGAAATAATATTACATAATAATTTATCTTCAGAAAACATTCGCGGCGGGGGTTGAAGAATTATTCATTTATAATCACTCTGAATGAAAAGTAATTCTTTACCCCCAACCTTTAATAGTGTACATAATGGCGGCTTGAGTTGTAGAATGGCCGCTGCTCAGTGGAAAAAACCACCTATGGTGTAACGCTTCCAACACCTGTTAATCATCTACATGAGACTGCATGCTCCGGTGTTTAATAGCACGGGTTGTTTGGATTCACCTGCACGCCCTCACCATGGTGCAAGTATTTCTGAATACTAACGGTAAGTTATGTGACCAAGGGCACAAAAGTCAAGATTGTGTGGGTAACGGTAATGTCGCATTGAACATGTTTTCAGTCAGATCACGGCTACCAGTGTATAAAAACGAACTTAACAATCGGTATTGCAACCTGAGGAAAGTAAAATTCTCGATAACTGATTTCGTTTAATTAGGAGATACCCTTATGCTGTTTTAAATTTTGAGGTGGTTTGTGGTTGATTATGAACCACGTCAACGTTAAATTTATTTCCATTCTACCATGACTAAAATGCGTTGTTTTTTTCTAACGGACTCTTTTCTTGCGCAGGTATTTAGTGATATCGTTCACTAACCACTTCAAATTTCGTAAAATTAAGCGATCAAATTGGATCATCCTTTAATGTCACACACACACACACACACACACACACACACACACACACACATATTGTGTATTAACAAATATTTGAATATTTGTTTGTATTCACTTAGGGGGTTTATCATGTGATGGTTTTACCGTTATTCGAGATGACGTGAAATACACGATACGGGCTAGTTTAGTAGACCGCGTGGCCCTGTAAAGTGTTATACGTCATTGCAGTAAACATCAGTTTTATCGTGAAATGAAATGAGACCCTGGTACGCGCTTAACGCCGCGTTATCACGTGTCATTTCAAGAGTAGGGCACTTGTCGATTCAGACCCACGTGTCTGCGTGATGTATGTAAACTTCATCCGTGTAATAAATCTCAAAGACGGTATGGGTCACCAACACAATAGGAGCGGTTTCTGTGAAGGTGATACATATAAAATACTTTACAATTCCAATTTGTTTTCAATTGCTTCAAACAGTTATAACCAGAAACTGAACATGTAAATTATGCAGCCTAATCACTTATTATAACAAACTTATTGTCCTCCGTTGACGTACATCAGACCCGTGAAGTTCAGCTTCACCAACCTATGTAAGCTTGACGTTAGAGGCGACTAACGGGATCGGGTGGTCAGACTCGCTGACTTGGTTAGTGCATGTCATCGTATTCCAATTGTATGGATCGATGCTCATGATGTCAATCACTGGATTGTCTGGTCCAGACTCGGTTATTTACAGACCGTCGACGTAAAGCTGGAATATTGCTGAGTGCGGTGTTAAACAACAAACAAACAAAGAAAGATGTTGACCAGACAAAATATTTCAGTTTTGTTACCAAAACGTTTGGTTTCCTCTTACACAGTCAGCTGCACTTTTGTAGTAACACACGTGAAAACACAAAATACTTTTCTTTTAATGTTTCGAATCATATAACGACAAATTTGCTCAAAACAATTCTAAAAATGGCTTGAAATGATTTAGATGGAAACTATTTAGAGTGAGACATTTAAGTGTTTTTGGCGGCATTTGAAAATAAATGTATACTATATTCCTTTTGAGTTTGGGAATGTAACATTTCTTCCTTAAACGTTAGAAATACTGAACATAGCTGGGGGTGGGGGTAGGGGTTGGGGGTGGGGTTTAAAAAAAGAAGGTTTCCAAACAAGTGAATGGAATGTACAGATATCAGGAACTGGCACTTCTCACTTTCATTTGTATTTTACTGCATATTTATCTAAATAAAACTAAACCTGCATTGTCAGAGCTACAGTAAATATATGTATGTAAGTATAAGATCCCCAAGGACACCAACTACTTTGAACAATTAATATACAACCTATGAATGTTCTTACCTCTGTACAGACCTGCCCCATACAGCCCCGTTCCTTCACTCGACGTCACCAGTGTTTGTTCGGCGCTACGCTATAAATTCTGTATTTGTCATGATGTGAATCCCGAGCCTACTTAGGACGGTCTATGGCCTAATAAGAAGCCAAGAAGAGCTGTCATAACTTATCGTGAAGCGTCCCTTGTACTTGCAGGGGGTGGGGCCTTGTGACTTCAGTCTGAGCACCCCCTAGCATGTTTGTGAATCTTTCCAGCATTACGTTCATGAATCATGTCGGCTTGGTGTAGAAAGTATGTTAAAACCATGTATCATTTTTAAGTACCATGTCATGATGTTAATGATATATGTAACGTTTCGAGTATTTGGATTGTTTGTTTATTGCTCGGAGCCGATGTCCGAAATAGTCCCGTTCTATGACGACGGTCTCCAAATAATCGAGTCTGTTGCCGAACAAGGCTGGTCTTATGGAGTTACATTTTGGCTGGACTAACGAGTCAATGCATAGTCCAATCAAAATCGCGCACCGAAATCGAAATCCGGTTCGTAAACTGTCATGCAGAGTTCGGTCGATTGCAGGATTTGCACTGCATCTGCACCACCAACTCGTTGTCAACAGATATTTTCCAAATCTGATCATGTTTTAATCAAGGTGATCACGTGACTTCGGGAAGTAAGAACCTTTTTATCACAATATAGATCTTGATGGTCGATCACATCGTCTTGACGGCGCCACCATTTTGTTTGAAGCAAATGCATGTGACTCTGTGAGGTGGAATCTGATTGGTCCATAGAATGGACATAACTCGTAATAGCCGCTGGTGGCGCTACGATCGAGCCCAGGAACTCCAGCCTAGTTCGGCAAGGATGGAAACTGGACTTTAAAAGTCAGTTAACGCTCTTGGCTCGGGGATGACAAACCATGACTGCACAACGTGAACAAATATCAACGCCGCCGCCTACACGTTGAGCCAAGTCAATGCGCCTGGCCAGTCTTATTCAATTTAGGCCTCCTTGCGACAAGAAATATAGAAATATAGTGTTTGTGGCGGGGTCCCCAGTTTCAATTAATAAGTATATGTTATTGACATCAATTTAGACTAAGTGTATTGTATGCTTATCGCAAGCGGCGACTAATGGGATCGGGTGGTCAGGCTCACTGACTTGGTCTCCTGCCTACTTCGCATATGGAAAAGGAAATATGATATCTTACACACAAAACTGAGTTGCATTTGCAGTCAATTGAATTATGATTTATATAGAATTGGTATAAAAGATCGCCCGAACTGTACATGGTCGAATACATGTGAAAATGCATATCGTTATCTCAGGGAATGTACATTGTTTAGTCATCAGCGTGAAATTATGTTTAACAGCCTTAAAAATATATTTCATAATATACCTGTTGATGTACACTTACTGTTATACAGCAATGCAGATGACGTTGCTACAGAAAATGAAGCTATATTTAAGGCAGTACAACATTATATATGAACAACTAAAAGATTTGTGTAAAGAAATGTTCATTCAACAATGCATCTCTCTCTCTCTCTCTCTCTCTCTCTCTCTCTCTCTCTCTCTCTCTCTCTCTCTCTCTCTCTCTCTCTCTCTCTCTCTCTCTCTCTCTCTCTCATTTGTATTGAATTTGAAATTGTAAAATTTTGTAAATACCAGGGATGGGCAATCTAAGTTTGAAGAACATGTCCCCCAATCCCATTCACTTCTTTCGAATAATAATGTTTAAAATCATTAAAATCATGGGATTGGGTGGCTTTTTATAAAATTATGTAGAGAGAGAGAGAGCATATTTGGCTTTTGTTTTTTTTATTCAACTTAACTTAAAAATGTTTTCTGTAAAAAAAACACCTGTAAAAAAACAACACCCCACCCACCCCTGAAAGTAGTCGCGACATAAAGTGTCATTTCACTCGACTTTAAGATACAATTTGTTCAGTTAAATATTCAACATACAGATCATATCTTGTACAGAATCTATATCGGTTTGGCAAACTTCGGAAAAAAAGGAAATGAATGCAAGAATATTTCAATTGCAAGCTAACGAGAAACCATTCAGCTGAGAAATATTACACATAGAAAGAACGAGTATAATCAGTATATGGTTCAAACCATAGATCACCAAAATAAGTGTCTTTCCTACATTCAGTCCGTCACGCTTTTGTGATCACCCACCGGAAGTTTGCTATGGACGCGGTGGATTGTGGGCAGGTTGGCAAGGAAAATATTATGGCGGCTGTGCACGCTAAAGTGTCATGTTTCTGTGAGAATATTAGATCAGTTTGAATTATTCAGCGTTGTATGTCCATTCTGAACATTTGCATGTGCTGGACTGTGTTTTCTTAGTGTTTTAGAGTGATATTTTCTGTATTTAGATGGATTATATCGTGAAATGCAGTCATCAACTGCGTCAAATGCTAACATTCCATTGATACCGCTGGCGCTGTGGCGATAGGGCTCCTCGTTGTTGTTTTTTTTAACCATGTGGGTTGTTGTATGAATTATTTTGGATAACTGTTCTTGACAGTCATCGTGGACTCGGCATTACTGGAATTTTGATTTCAAATGTGCATTTTCAGCAAACTAAATCGGGTAAGTACAGCTCATAGATTTCTTCTCTGATAGTACAGTACCCCTAGAGTTAGTCATAGTTAGTTGGTCATTGCGATTAATAGGAAAATCATGGTCGTTGAGAAATTTAGAAGACGTTTTTATACATTGCCATTTCGCGTTGCTTAGTACATGTTCAGTTAATCAACCCGCAATATTACCAATTTAAAAAATATATATCTGTATATTTCAAACATGTTTTGCAATACATATATTAGACCATAGGATCAAGGTTTTTTACACCTCTAACATTAGGACTATATCACCTGCCCTATGATAAAACATATTGTTTTTTAAGTGAAAGTGTGTTTTTCAACAACTTAATCACTTTTTATGGTCATTCCTTAGACATTTTCCATTCTTATGACACTTCTAAATCCAGGGATATACTTGATAATAGCAATATGCCAGTAGTTCCTTAAATTAATCATGTTTTGTTTACTTGTAAGAATTATCACCATGTTCATGAGAATATGCTAATTAGTGTAATTGAAAGAGCTGTAGAGTTATCATTAGTTGAAATTTCGGTATGAACACATCATTAATTATAAGATATATAGAAGCAATATGGTGATCTTGTACCATTATTACAGATAGCATTTCAAAGCACACAACAACCAGGATATTTCTTATATTAAATATGCTTGTACCTTGTTCACAAATGATTCCTCTAGTGATTCTAAATTCAGGATTATATTTCTGTGTCCTACATTCCATTATTTTTTTTGGTCTTTTTCATGTTTATCTAGCGTTTTGCTTTTGCACTCAGGATAACAAGTTACCTGGATCTTCATGATCCAGTTAAGATGTTTGTACACGAAATAAAATATTATTGATTTGTTTTGACTAGTTATAGACCACAGATATGGATATGGTAGAGATCTCCAATATGATTGTAACATGTTAATAGAAAAAGGCTCTGGACATGATATAGTTACCTTTTAACTAGTGTTAGTAATTAGTATGAACATGATAAAGAACATATGTTCACATATTTTTCATGAAGCAAAATATGTTTATATAATACTCATGACCATGATCAAGTTGAACCATCATTACCTTTTTCCATGAACATGGCATGATGATAAAAGGATGATATTCCTCAACTTGAAAAACAGTTTTGATTTATTTCACTTAACCTAATGCTAAAAGGATCAAATAATTTTTGTACATTGCAAGGAATTTGGGATTTTTATGGCCTATGGTATTAAATATAAAGACATGAAGGCATCTTTGTCATTACTTTCTTCACCAATCATGCAAGTGTGACACTGTCAAGATAGTACATTTGAAGAACACCTTTAAACATGTTAAACAATGTTGCAGTAAATGCAGGAAATTCCCCTGTTTTGGTATTTCTTTCTGAGTACTACACAGTCAGTTCAGATCAAATGAGAGCCAGGGATCTGATAATTAATGAATATTGTCAAACAATTAATGTAAATGTTTGCACCATGACCACTGCTTAAAAAGATATCAGTTTAAGATTGTAGTGCTGGATACTTTCTCATTTATCTTCTGCATACCTGGTTACCATGGTTACTTGTCTGAACATGTTCACCAGCATCACAGGAGTTGGATGGTTTGTTGTTTTACGCCACACTCAGCAATATTCCAGCTATATAGACATTACTTGGAACATATGATCATGATCATTATGATCACAATTGTAAAACCTTTTGCTAAGTTGGCTTGCCCAAGGGAAATCTAACTCAGACTTTGAACTATATCAGTATAGTCATTGTTCAATGTATCTGCAATAGTTGCGATGTTATGTCTTATTTATTATTGTTCCATGTTGATAAGTATGAGCTGCTAGAGCTGAGAGGGGATGTGTATTTATTCTTGTTCCACGTCACTGTTTCAAATGTACTTTCTAGTCCTGTATACATGGTATCTGCATTCCAATGTTCCTTTTCATTGCTTGTAGCTTATTTGGAAAGTGCTTCTTTTATATTTTAAAAACTCACTTGTAAAATTTATTTGGAATGAAGTACATGGGTGTGAAACGATACAGCAACGTCACGATATATGGGTCGCAATACACATATTTACGTCATGTCCCTGGAAATGTCTTGCAATATTTAAAAAGGAAACTTTAAAAAGTAAACGCAAGCTGTAGACGCTATTCGTAGCAGCTAGCTTTTGTAGTGAACTTGAAATGTTAATTGCAAAACATTTTGTGACATTTGTCTGACAAAACGCTGGGGGAAATGAAAGGTATAGTAAGAAATATTTCAGCAAGTGTATCGTCTTGTAATACGAGTTGTATCAATACAAAAAAAGGTATTACATATTGTATTATCACATGAAAATTGGTGATGCACTGTCGCACCAATTGCACCCCTGTGAAATAACAGTATGTTCAGCAATTATCATTTTTTGCAATGTGTGTCATAATATCAAACCTGTAGTTGTTTGTACAACTTGATTTACCTGTACACAAACAATGAAAACGTCCATTTATGTGCAGCAGAACAATATACCTTTTGTAATACATTGTATGACCATTCCTTTGTCAGAGTTAGTTAACAAACACTCAAACAAATTGTCACTGGGGATATGCATATAGGATATTACATTTGACTGGGATTTATCTAGAAGTCGATATTCAGCCCGAAGTTGGCAGCAGATGTCAATTAACACGGTTAAAATTCATATATTGGATTAATAAAATCCCAGTTCATGTTTATAAACTTATAACTAATGGTTTTGATATGCAGAAGTGAGTTCTAGTGCACTGATAACATGACCAATATAGAGGAAGGGGTTTTAATCTTGAAGTCAGTGTTAAATTACTTCTGAACAAGGGTACTTTGGAATCTTAGATAAGCCGCTGTATGGCGGCAGTCTGTAAATAATCGAGTCTGGACCAGACAGTCCAGTGATTGGTATCATGAGCATCGATCCACGCAATTGGGAGAGATGACATGTATCAACCAAGTCAGCGAGTCTGACCACCCGATCCTGTTAGTTGCCTTTTACGGTGAGTTAATGAGTGTGATGAGAGATCGCATGGTCCCACTTGCTGGTGCAACAATAAACAGAAAGATACTTTCTAGTTTCTCATTGTACAGACAACAGAGCATATATTTAACATGTTTAACAGCTCTCATCAACTCATTCCATTCTGAGCCCCTTCTCATCACCAGATCCTAGAGCCAAAAATATAAAAGGAGTCCAACTCAAGTCTAGAATGATTTAGCAAGTGTAGATTGCCTCAGCTCTAGGAAATTAAGGATTGTTCTGGGCTCCATTTGGATTTATATTTTGTTATTTTGTAGATATATATTTTTAAATAAGATAACTTTATTTCTGGGACCAAATGTCAGTGTACATCTCCAGCAGCCGCAACAAATACCCTTATTAGCTCTAGCAGCCCACACTCATCCCCTTTTCAGCTAGACTTTAGTTTTTTAATCATTTTTATTCTGTATGGTTCTGTTTTAGAAATACTTTTATTTATTCTTTTACATAATTATATTTTGGGACTACATGTTAGTCTAAGTATTTTCTAAATACACACAATATACATTTATAGTGTACACGACCACATGGTCTACCTCATAGTACACAATCCTTCTTAGCAATCTGTGAAATACTTTGGTTCAATTTTTCTTATGAGAGGCAGGATCAAGCCCCATAACCAATTGATAAGCTAGATGTGTTTGCACTGGGCAAATAGATTAACTTTAAAGTGGTGCCCTGCCCTGGCAGGCTAGGCTGAGAGACCCCAGGGGGCTGGGAAACACATAATACTGGCTTGATTGTAACGTTTCAATAGAATTTATGTCAGTGTTATGTGTCTATGAAAACTGTGAAAAGTTTGTAGTATCACATGTCTTTGATGTGTAATATTGGTAGATGCAGCATGCAATATAACCTCTAGCCTTAGCAGGGACCCAAGATGTTTATGTGTTTAGTTTTTAACTGTTATAACTGACTGGTTCTACATTCTACATGTATATTGTTTTCTCCACCAACTTGTTTCCATCATTGTAACACATTGTAGTAGGGGCTCAGCTGGCGTACTGGCACTTAAAGTTATTGCAATATATCACAATACGTATAAGTATTGGGGACCAACTTTTATATATTTGTACTCTTTAAGTGGTACTGCTTCATTCGGTAAGCCAGGCACCAGGATGAGAGATGGGTTTTGACAGTACGGATAAACGACTACGTCATCAATCTGGAATAGTAAAGTAAGCAGCACTGTTTAGATTGGAACCAGTCCATACAAATGTCTCAAGATAGTAGATATATTTAATATATTTATATGTTAATTCTTCGGTCAATGTATTGTAAAATATTGATACACATTCGTGGGGTTGTATTGCAATACATGTAATGCTGACGACCTTATAGCAATATAATAACTTTTAACATTTTGGTTTATTGATTTTCATGCATATTTTCAAACACTACCTTTGTTTGGACATTTCAGTGTCAGTGTACACAATCTTGTCTTTGTAAGCATTCTATGAAATTAACTTTTGTTTTCACCCATCTTCAAAAATGATCTCAAGGAATTGTCACTATTCTTTCCTGAATTTTATGTTAAGCTCTAACTTTCACAAGTTGAACAGGGCTGAACCAGACTAAGTACATGCGAGTGTTATTTTCTGGTAGAAATGTACCAGGTTTTACTATATTGTATAATGTGCACATGGTGCAATGTGGGGAATCAACTTTACCAACTTAAAACCTTCTTTAGACCATTTACTTAGCAGACCCATGAAGATCCCCAGTAGGTCTAAAGCAGCCCATGCTTGCTGTAAAAGGCGCCCATGCTTGTCATAAAATTCGACTGACAGGATTGGTTGGACAAGGTCACTGACTTGGTTGATGCATGTCATCGATCCCAATTGCGTGGATCGATGCACATGATATCCATCACTGGATTGTCTGGTCCAGACTCGATTATTTACAGACTGCTGTCATATAGCTGGAATATTGCTGAGTGCGGCGTTATTTCTTCTTGAATTGTACCTGACTCAGTCTAAGTGACTTTTATGTGTGAAAATTGATGTCTACTGTAACCATGGTAACAGTGTGTAATATGCAAAGATATAATTTATTTGATATGGAGAATCAATTTTCAGACATTTGGAGTCAATCTTTTCCTCAGGTGTCCTCAGCACAATGGTATTCAACTTACAACATGTTGCTATAAGAAGCATAGTGACAGTAACTTTCTACCTGGGAAGATCTTAGCGCTAAGGTGATCGTAACTCCCATACTTTAACACTGGCTTACTATATAGCTGGAATATATTGCTGTTAAACAAACAAACAGAGAGAGTAACATTCTCTAGGTGTCACCTGTCCCTTGTTGAGCCCGGTAAACAATGACATAACACCAATATACTGCCCTGTCTTAGCTCACACTCTATAGATAATTCACCAGACTGCTCCACGACTTGCCTCCATATCTGGCCCAGGTAGGATCCACAATACTGCTGAATAATTGAAGGTATATTGACTTGTGATTGTTGCCCTGTGCTTCAATGGGCAGTGTACATGGTGTATGGAGCTGACCGGTGGGGCTACGGCAGCTAGGACGATGGGCAGTGTACATGGTGTATGGAGCTGACCGGTGGAGCTATGGCAGCTAGGACGATGGGCAGTGTACATGGTGTATGGAGCTGACCGGTGGAGCTATGGCTGCTGGGATGATGGGCAGTGTACATGGTGTATGGAGCTGACCGGTGGGGCTATGGCTGCTGGGATGATGGGCAGTGTACATGGTGTATGGAGCTGACCGGTGGAGCTATGGCAGCTGGGACGATGGGCAGTGTACATGGTGTATGGAGCTGACCGGTGGGGCTATGGCAGTTGGGACGATGGGCAGTGTACATGGTGTCTGGAGCTGACCGGTGGGGCTATGGCTGCTGGGATGATGGGCAGTGTACATGGTGTATGGAGCTGACCGGTGGAGCTATGGCAGCTGGGACGATGGGCAGTGTACATGGTGTATGGAGCTGACCGGTGGGGCTATGGCAGTTGGGACGATGGGCAGTGTACATGGTGTCTGGAGCTGACCGGTGGGGCTATGGCAGCTGGGACAATGGGCAGTGTACATGGTGTATGGAGCTGACCGGTGGGGCTATGGCAGCTGGGATGGATGGGGGGATTCACTGACCCATGGTCACGTTTGAGGTCACAGGTTGATTGTTCTGTGGAAAGAAGAGTTTCTGACAGTGAAGTCAATTGTATAATTGTAGGCATATATACTGAAGTTTGGAATTGAAATGATGTAGCTAGTCACTCGCAGGTATTGTAGAGTTGTTGTTATGGAAAGGGATGTAGTAATTGTTTGTTTGTTTGTTTGTTTGTTGCCACACTCAGCAATAAACCAGCTATATGATGGCAGCTGAAGAACTAAATTAATAGATGACATTTAGTTTTATATTATTACCTAGTTACACATAGGAGCACACTTGCCTTCCTTTGTTTATTTGGATCCTTCCTTCTCAGTACGCTGTGCTGACAAAGTACTTGATTATCCAAATAAGAATATTATTCTTAATGGTTAAAGCTTTCACTCATCACGCCGAAGACTCGGGTTCGATTCCCGACATGGGTACATTGTTTGAAAACCATTTCTGGTTTCCACCGTCGTGATATTGCTGGAATTTTACTCAAGCGGCGTAAAACCATACTCACTCACTCACCCTCAGATGAATCATATTTCTAGTCTGCTACTGCTATTTGTGACGCTGTTATCTCCCTTGATTATGCCTTACAAATGGTGGTCTTGACTTTTGACTGCGATTGTCCCCATCATATTGGGAAAAGCCAAGATATGGTAATCTTTTGGTCTTTAGAAATGAAGGGCAGTTCGAAAGTGGAATTAAACATGTATGTTAAGGGCAATCTTTTGAAGTATGTATCACAATATGACTTGGGTGTCGCAATATACAATTCCAGGCAATACTCAGCCCATGTTGTTTGATACATTAGGAATGACTAAGCAATAATCATGATATTTCTATCAATCACAAGGACAGTTTCACACAAAGGTTTTGATATTATAACATAGAATGTTTAGCAGGGATTTATCCAGGATTCAAAACTTTTTGGAAAATGTTTGGAAATATTGTTATTTTGTTGAAAAAAAAGGGATTTTTTTAAAGTTCTAATTTTTCATGAATTCATGGGTATTTAACATTGAATTTGAACATAGCTTCCAATGTGTGTTCAGTGCAATCATGTTGATACATCTAGTCACCACTACAAAGTCATAACATTAGTATACCTCCAACATCATGAAAGGGGATATGTTAAATTCCAATTTGAGAATTTTTACTGATACTTGTTGCACACCTGGGGCTGAATATGAGCCTCAAAGCAAGTCTATAGTATTGGCAGTGAAGAAATAATCATGATAATGACAATCTTTATGTATTAATACGTGATTTCCCATGATCAATTTATTCAACTATCAAAATTCATGATAATTTACTGTTGATCGTGTTGAAACTGAAGGGGGCAATTGGAAAGAAAAAGACATGTTTTGTTTTATTATTTTTCTTGTTTCTTTGGTACTGAAAAGGGAGAGTACCTTTTTTCCAGTGATCCGCTGAACATGGGGTAAGTCACAGACATGATTCTTGACAAATCACTGGAACTTTACACATGGAAAACTTTCTCCAGAATAACAGATAAGCATCGTATTTGTGTGAAATACCCCCCACAAATATTCAAAACCCAGTTACTTTCAATTAACTTGCGTACAGAAATGCATGCATTAAATGAAAAACTCCAATGTATAAATACAGCTCGTGTAAAAACCCAATGAAGTTTTTCAGCATGCGTACAACGGAGCTGATTACACAATTACTAGCTAATATACTTTCCAAGGCAAGCCTATATATTGACAACAGTTATCATGGTTATGTACATCAAAAACATTATTGATTTTTTTTTTGAAATCTTAAAATTTTAACACTTTAGGGAAATACCCAATAGAATGATAAACATGATAAACAGATCAGTGAAAAAATATTAGTTACTCAATGAAAATGTAATAACCCAATTAAAATAGAAACCCTAGTATAAAAACTCAATTGCTTAAAAAGTTATCTGGAGCTCTGTTGCTCTGAACCAGTTTAGAACACTGCAGTGCTGTAATCTGACTTTTAAGAGGATAAATATTAATCATGTTAATACCAGGTTCGATTGTGAGCATCTGCTAATCCAACACTGGTAACCATGGTTGCAATAGCATTATATTAGAATGTCTGGCAACTTGTTTTCAGTTTTCCTTTTGTCTGAATAATACATGATATTGCTGATCTTGGAATGGGTGCACATCCAGACAGGTTGCCAACATGGGTTCAGCCACAGGCTCCTGTGTTTGTTGATCGTGTTGACCTGTACGGTAACAAGGGCAGATCTTGTATACATTATAGATGACCTGCAGTTGTCAGTGCTCATTGTCAGGTCGGGGCAGGGCAGAGAGGGGTGTTGACTTCATATTGTACTTATCCTCACATGCTTGTGTGCCACCTTTGTGCCAGATAAGCTTGTCACGGGTATTACCTCCATGGTCTGGCCTCTGGTGGATTTCCCTTTCATGGGTAATGTACTCTGATGTTGATACAGGGATCAGAGTCCATGATTGTTGGCAGTAGAGTGCAACGCGGAACTGGCAGGTTGAAAAGTTTTGTTTGTATTATGAAGGCGATCTGTAAATAATTGAGGGTGGAACAGTCAATCCAGTGATTGATATCATGAGCATCGATCTACACAATTGGAATTGATGACATGCATGAATTAAGTCAGTGAGCCTGACCACCTGATGCCGTTAGTCGCCTCTTACGACAAGCATAGTCGCCTTTTACAGCAAGCATGGGTTGCTGAAGACCTATTCTAACCCGGATCTTCACGGGTCAGTCATATTTCAATGAGCTGATTGTGGGGAAGATTTAGTGAAGATTGAAGGACATTTTTGACCCACACAATTTTGGTGTTTTTTTAATTAAAAATTAAATAAAATTTTGAGTGTTTGGGAGAAATGATTTGAATGTAGTGAAGTAAGGGCCTGTCAGTCTGATTTATAGTTTCCCCCAAGTTGGTAAGTACCAGTAATGTTCATAAAGTTCATGTGAATTTTGAAGAAAAAAGCACATGAAGTAGTTTTGGATTTATCCAGATTTCCCATGTACTATTCCCTTGTCTGCCCCGATATTCTCAGTGTTGTCAGTGCTGTTGTCAATTACCGGAGCCAATGGTGGCCCTGTCGTCTATTCAAGGGTTGCAATTTCCCCGAGACAGAGAAACCTATGATTGTGGGTTCAGATCACAAATTAGGCCTGATTATGTTTCTAGGTTTGTAAACACCACACACTAATGGTGGGTTTCGCCAGAGTTGTAAGTGTCTGGGACATGCATGCCGTCTACCTTTCCTCCCACATCAGACTGACACCATGACATAACTTACCGGTACAATGTAACATACTGTTCCCATCTGTAAAGACTCACACCCACTCATTGTGTCGCCTGTGTTACGTTTAAGGGAAGGCATCATATTTCAAATAATGTTTTAATTTGAAGTTTACACGATATACAGCTTTTCTATTGTAGTCACATGACCGCGAAATTGACGTTCATAAGTGTATGAACAACACAATTAGACGTTCATACGTTTTTCACCAGACCGTGTTCTTGAATTGACCCCTGGGAATTCCCTACCACGAAAGACTTACATACGTTCTTTCTGATCATTTAGTGAGGGCCAAACATTGTATGAACGTCGTCGCAAGCTCTGTTGTTCATACAGTTTGGCCCTCACTCTATGAAGGTTCATACTCCAATGAACTCACACAAAGTGAAGGTCAATTCTTAAATGTTTCATGCACACTGTCAATGCCTCATGTATGTCCAATGTGTCCACCTGCCACCACAATAATGAATTAAGATATAAATATATGACTTTGGATCCTTTCATTGACTTTCTTAAAACAAATGCTAGGCCATGAAGCAATCTAATGGTATGATGGTTGTTTCTTCCATGATTTAGTATAAACCTTATGTTATTATTTACTTGACCTATTGAAGTGATAGTGGTAAAATAACGGCAATGAAATTATTATTTGTACATACTTCCTAACTTGAAACAAGCCCCCTTTGGAAGTGAGACTTTGTATCCAACATGGCCAAATAGCTAACGCATTGTCTACAGTGTGTCCAGGAACTAACATTTGTAGCATTAACCTATGGCAATCTAGACATAGTGTGTACCTCATGTACAGGTATTTTTGTACACCTTATTCTTCCGTGGGAAGAATTGTTAAATATGCATTCTATTTTCCTTAACATGCCACACGTACAAATGATATGCATGCTGAAAAAATGTACATGTTTTGGAAATGTTAATATTGTGATAGATCATGTAGATGGTCTGTAGGATAGTGTATTTCTTTGAAAACAGGACCATAACACACAAAGAGGAAAAGGATGTGATGCTAAGTTTAATATTACTGCATTGAGTCTTTGAAAGGCATTTAGAAGTGATACACATAAGGAAGAGAATATATGGATGTCAACTTCTTTATGATGAGGAAACACAATGTTTCAGAGTATATGCTTACTCCTTCATCAGATGAATGAATGCTTATATATATACAGAGACTCTGAGAGTATATATATATGTACATGTAAGGACAACAAAAGTAATAAGATAACCACAGGTGGAAACTAAGAGGGGGGGCGACAGATAATTGCCGCTGATGGGTGATCAGCAAAAGACAAGTTTCCACCTTTTGTTATCTTATTACTTTTGTTGTCCTTACATGTTCATATACCTATAAGCACAATTTCACATGATGAAGGAGTAAGCATATACTCTGAGACATTGTGTTCCCTCATAATAAAGAAGTTGACATCCATATATTCTCTTCCTTATTACTGCATTGAAAGTAATGTTAAAGTGAAATGTAAAAGTACCTTTGAATTTAAAAATGATATGAACTAAATGTAAAACATTGAAAAAAACAAAATCCCAATTTTGAAGAAAATAACCCGTATATCCCAGTTTGCCTACCCTGACACTCTGTTAGGAATCTTGGCTGGATCAGTGTAATATATCTCTATGGTGTGGTACTGCGCAATGCATATACTATTGTTATTGTTAACAATGTTTCATTGTTATATTTTTAAAAAGGTGATTCATAGATCATGTTCTGGCTTTGGCTGTCGTGACAGGCTTGCTCTTATACATGTCTTCTTTATTTATTGCAGATCATCTAAGGAGGTCTATCTTGTGTATGGATGCCAACTGAAAAACACTGCTATGTGATGAACAAATACGAAATATTGGGGGTTGTAGGTGAAGGTGAGTTAGCTGCTGCCATTGATCAGAACAATCTTCTAAATATTACAGACTTCGTGAACTGTCGATAAGTATAATGGAGACAATTCACATTTTATTCTAGTTTCCCAATATTTCGGACTATCCCTTTGTCATGACATATGGAATAATGGTTTTGTTGGTCAACACTTAATATTAGAAGTAAGTCAAAGAAGAAATTTTTAACTGTGGTTTTGGACCATGTTTTTTTATCAGTACTTCTTTCAGAATGGCATTGGAAAATAATCTCTTTCTTGTATACTTTCAGGTGCCTACGGTGTGGTCTTGAAATGCCGACATAAGGTATGTATATTTTGTCTGTTTTCTTCTCATCCTTCCCTGGTCCCCATTCCTGACACCCTCCACGGTCCCCATTCCTGACACCCTCCCTGTTTGCCAATGCACAGACTTCCCTGGTCCCCATTCTTGACACCCTCCAAGGTCCCCATTCCTGACACCCTCCCTGTTTGTCAATGCACAGACTTCCCTGGTCCCCATTCTTGACACCCTCCACGGTCCCCATTCCTGACACCCTCCCTGTTTGCCAATGCACAGACTTCCCTGGTCCCCATCTTTGACACCCTCCACGGTCCCCATTCTTGACACCTCCCTGTTTGCCATTGCCCACTGAACCCTCTCTGTTCCCCATTCCTGACACCCTCCCTGTTTGCCATTGCCCACTGAACCCTCTCTGGTCCCCATTCCTGACACCCTCCCTGTTTGCCATTGCCCACTGAACCCTCTCTGGTCCCCATTCCTGACACCCTCCCTGTTTGCCATTGCCCACTGAACCCTCTCTGGTCCCCATTCCTGACACCCTCCCTGTTTGCCATTGCCCACTGAACCCTCTCTGGTCCCCAACCCTGACACCCAATTTTTGAAATTTTTTCTGCTTCTTTTTTTCACTTATCCTCTGTTTCTGAAGAGTTTTTGGGGGGTGGGGTGAATTTGTGAGATTTGAATGTTCCTAAGGTTATTTCATCTGTGGAGGTAGAGTACAGCATATATCCCTGATGTGCTTGTTGCTCAAAGCAATCGTAGCGCTAAGGTGATCGTAACTACCATACTGTAACAAAGACTTACGACCGTCGTAGCGCTACGATTGCTTTGTGGAAGCCTCAACTCCCAGTTTCTCCCCACGTCAAACCAGCAGTAGCATGTTGGTATGACGTCACTGGTGGTGTGTAGGGAGTTTGTTCCACCTCTAGTTAGTGTAGAAATCAATCTCCAATCTAGAGGCAATTAATCTGTTGGGAGGGCATCACTTAGTGGTCTGTGTTGGTGCCCCATTGTTGTGGAAACATCAGTAGATTCCTCGGCCTGCGAATACTTGAGCTGCTGAATAATGCAGCAAATAAATACATAGTGCAGAGGTGCAAGTCAAGGTGTAGCTGATGTAAGGCTTGCTTCACGGCGTGTGTAATCCTGGGGCTTAAAAATTGACAGAAAACTGGGATCAAAAGATCAACATTAACCTGCATTATTAAACACGGGAAAGGTTGAGACGTAGTGTCGATAGCAAGTAAAATATTTTGTTTGAGTTGTTGATTCATATCTGTTAAGAATGTTACGTACCCAGGAGTATTCTTCGCTGTTGACAGCTGTGGCATCGCTGTGTTGGTTATTGTTTGGTTGTTTCTCAGTTATTTGCAAATCAGGAGAGTTCATGAAGTAAGCTTGTTATGGTGGGTCGCTGGGAGAGAGTAATACTGTTCACATTGGTAAAACGTAGTCACCTTTGAAATTCTTGTACCTTGGTATTTTGAGATGGGAAACTGTAGGCTTCAGCTTGGTGGGATGACAGTCGCTGGATGACATTACGTGGAGGGAGTATTATGTTGCGTCAAGACGGTTTGCATTAATGATAATATGATGATGGATCAGGAAGTTGGATCATTAAGGAAAAGGTATCAGAACCCAGGCAGTTTGAGAATGAGCAAAATCAGAAATCATTATCGTGTTATCATACATGAGAATTTGTCTTAATTCATTTCAACACTTATATTTTTTTAATTTAAACTAATGCTAAATGTATTGATATGCCCCAAAAGGTTTTAAGGTTTTCAAGAAATATAGACAAAGACAGCAACAACATGAAAAAAGCATCTTGGGAAAGGGAATTGCTCAGTTTGATTTCTTCTTTGTTTTGTTTCTTAACTCAGTTTAGCCAAACTTATGTACTGGATCAGTTTAACTATTATTTATGTACTGGATCATGTCAGTTAAGCCATATGTATTAGTGGTGGGACTATAAACTGATGCATCGGTGGATCGCAATATTTTACCTCCCAATACATCTATCGACCTCAGACGCACACTAAGTACAAAATATCAATTCATACCTTAAATGTTTACTTCAATGGCTGCAACATCAAACACTAATTAGTAGTGAAAATGAGTTGTGAAAAAGTAAATATTTTAATCTGTTGGGTCATACTTGACACTGCCAACTGTTAATTGTCAGTGTACCAGGTATTTGACTATCCTGTCTGTGAAAAGATTGCTTACACACCACAGATAAGAGCACTTACAAGTATGGTGAAAAAGGTATCGTGATACATATCAGATCGCACAGTTGGTGTATCGTCCCAGCCCTAATACGTACGTCTTGTCAGTCTAGCTTTACTAATGTACTGGATCATGTGAGAAGTCCAAGACTGTAAGAAATAAGGCCAGCTGTTTTGAACATTTGAACATGTCTGATAACTTTAGTATACTGTATATCGCTGTGTATAGGCAGGTTTTTCGTGCCTAGAATTAAGGGGTTTTCAAGGTTTTTGTCGTCTTATACACAGGGTTGAAGAGTTTGGATGTCCTAATCTCTGCATAGAAGACAATGCCAGTCAGAACAGGAAATACAATTTAATCTGTAAATCATCATGTCTAGTGATGTTTTATCTCAAATTTCAAAATTTGTATTGATCAAGTTTAATTGTTATGATCTGTTCGTTTTATTGAATTTGCTGAAGGGATACGATGTAATTTTTTTCTGCAGAAGACAAACACGTTTTTATTACAAATGTCAGGATTTTGTATGTGCTGGTGACAGGTGACAGATTTTGAAGGCTTGTACAGGGGGGTCGCTTTATAGACAGCGGTATATACGGAATTTATTTCAAATTTGTATGGAACTTTAAATGTGATATTTCAGTGGGCCTGAAAGGTCTCATCTATCCTTATCCTTTAGGAACAGGGTTGGCAGAGTAGATGATAGGCACTTGCATAGACCAATATGTCTCCAGTTATACCATGTATAGTTAGCCTTTGAGCAAGTAGAAATGTCTTACTTCTGCTGGTATGTATATTCAGTGAGGGATGGGGAAATGGAGGCGGTAATGACCTCCTTAAATCTAATGACAGCAATGACTGAGTAAGCCTATATGTGTATCTGTCCTGAAGTTATAGAATCCTTTAAATGTGTGAGGGATGTCTGGGCCAGTATAGAACCCCATGCCATGTTCTTACCATGATATTTAACTACAATGGGGACTGGATGGTCGTAATGGTTCCTGGGTATGGAGAGTACACTAGTTTTAGCTGTAACATGTCTAGATGGATTTCATTATTTCTTCACAACATTGTTTTAATAAGTCAGCTTCGAAGTTTAATGTCTTGGATGACAAGTTGAGTGACAAGCACGGAAAGCACACAACAGTGTGTAACCTGCCCCTCTTGACGACAATCTGCAGCAAGTCGAGTGCTATATTGGATTGACTGTAAACAATACATGCCAGCATGCCTAGTCACCTAGACATTGTATAGGTTATGGATCTGCTTGACATTACTGAGGCCACACTTTGTCTAAGTGTCTCACAGTGTGAGCCAGTGGCGCGTTCTGCACAATAGCATCAATGTTTTACCTGCCCAGATTGTGCTGTAGACGCAGCAACAGTCACAACACCATCTCGTCGTGCATGATGTTGCTGTCTTGACATTTATTTGTTTGAAAATATTTATTCAAGAGTTTTTTTGCATTTCTTGACTATCTGTCAGCTGGAAAATATGCTCTTAATCTGTCCAAAACTATTTGAGAGGCATAGCACATCTGTTAGACATGGGAGACACGACTGTTTAGGTAAAAATGTATTGATGGGTGTGTATACACCGTATACCTTCAGCGAATACTTAGTCAGTAGATAAAAAAATCACCAGACATGTTGATTTACCGTTTACAGTATATTTTTTGTCCCACTAGGCATTGTTTTAAATCCAGGGATTAAGATTACCTTGTGTATTTTCTCGTAAACAAAGCCAGAAACAGCAATCAGCTGTAAACAAGTTTTCTTGGAATTTACTGGTGATTCGGTTAAAGCTTACCCAATGATATAACTTTAAAGGATTTTGATGCAAGGATCGGGAAAAATTGTATCTGAAACTATTTTTTTATCAGGAATAATATATTCCAATATTTTGTTATTTTAGCTGAAGCTGTAACGAATTATATGTAAAATAATAATAACCCTAAGCGTAGCACTTTGGTGCAGCTGATCGCTATTGCCAGTTATTCTTTTTACATGGAACAACTTGACCAGTCACTATAGAGGCTTCTGCACACATGATAGCGAGAACTACATGTTGACATAGAATTGTCAAACTACAACAAATATGACTTTTAACAAGTATGGCATTTATGATATATGTATCCATTCTCTGTCAACTAAAGTTCGTTTAAAGGCGTCAATAGCGGTAATCTGACCATGGTTGCTGTTGTAACGGGGAGGTGTGCTTCTGATTTTAAACTGACATAAATATATCTCACTCTGAAATAAGTATACATAAGTATATCCCATCCTGACATAAGTATATCTCAAACTGACACAAGTATACCTCACTCTGAAATAAGTATATCTCACTCTGACATAAGTATATCCCATGCAGATATGAGTATATCATACTCTAAAATATGTATACCCCATGCTGATATTAGTTTATCTCACTATATCCAGACCAGTGAAGATCCGGGGTAGAATAGGACTTCAGCAACCCATGCTTGCCATAAAAGACAACTATGCTTGTCGTAAGAGGCAACTAACGGGTTCAGGTGGTCAGGCTTGCTGACTGGGTTGCTTCATGTCATTGTATCCTAATTGCGTGGATTGATGCTCATCTCATTCACTGGATCATCTGGCCCAGACTCGTTTATTTACAGACCGCCGTCATATAGCTGGAATATTACTGAGTGCTGCATAAACAAACAAACAAACAAACAAACCTGAGTATATCCAACTCAGGTATGAGCATGTCTTAGTTTGACAGAGTTTATCCAACGCCACACTGCCATTGTCAGGCCATGACCCATGTAGGCCCCCATGTTTGCTGTTATCACCAGTCAATCATATCTACCTACACCTGTTAACTGACCCTTCTAGAATGACCATAGGTGTGTAGAGAAGCAGTATAGACTTCAGGGGGATTGTTTACCATGTTGATTAGCGTCACATTCTTCTGTCATTTTCATCCCCGTTGCTAGATAAACGTCACGCCCATGCAGTGATACCGTACTGTCTGCTCACTGAACCCTATCACAGTGCTCTCTGACTTAGACGCAGCGGTATCAATATTTCATGGTTAACCTTCCTCCATCTGTACAGATTGTTGTCAGCACAATAGGCCCGTCTGCTCAGTCTCCTTGCTGTTGTTCCCCAACAGCAATCAGAGCAGTAAAACAAACAGCAGATGCTATTATCCAACTGACACGCCTCAATCTGTTGTTTATATATTTATTTTAAGTGTTTCTTTTTAATCTATTCATGTGTTATACTTCTTAAAGGCTTTAGTGTCTCACAGACCATATTCAGGGGTTGAAAATTTATGAAAAATGTTACTTGACCAAGGGCAGGTATGACCAACATTCTTATTTGCCCTATATTAAAATGTACTTGCCCAAAATCAAGCTAATAAATTCAGTAAAAATGTTACATCTACAGTACTGAGAATCAGAGATACAGTGTACACTCGCTAATGTGCCCCTCAATATAGCGCTAACTTGGCGCGTGGTATCGTATGGCTCCCAAAATTTACTTACATATTTAATAAACTCAAGTTTTACACTGACACAATGTTTTTCCCCTCATCTAAAAAAATATTATCAGCTGATCACCGTGAGCACATAACACCGGAAATACCAGTCAACAAATCTGAAATGAAGCACGCAATTTAATCCTTATATTATATTACATGTATCTGGTTATAAAAACGTGTTCATTGTATATCTTGACTTATGTTTGTAATATATTTTATATATTTTATACAAAATTTCATTCAAAATTTCATTCAATATTTGTTCACATTCATTTAGGCGAAATCATGTGTGAGGTGATCGGTAGATCGCACAACTCACCGTTATTTACAGCAACCATGGTCAGATTACTGCTATTGACACCTTGAAACAAACTTTAGTGGATAGAAAATAAATATATCTATCATAAATGGCATACTTTGACTCACTAAAAGTCATATTTGTTGTAGTTTGACAATTATTCTTCTTTCGACCAAATCACTGATAGATTTCGAGAAATGTATGTACAGCTGATTGCTACTTCCGGCTTTGTTTACGAGAAAATACACACGGTAATCTTAATCTCTGCAATATAAACCAATGCCTATCAGAACAGGAAATACAATGTAATTGGTAAAGGATCACGTCTAGTGATCTTTTACCTTGAATATTAAATTTGTATTGACCAAGTTTAATTGCTATGATCTGATCATTTCCCTGAATTAGCTGAAGCGAAACGATGTAAAAAATATTCTGCGGAAGACAAACACGTTTTTATTGCAAATGTAGGGATTGTGTATGCGTTGGTGAATTGCTTCATTCTGATTGGCTTTATAGACGGGGTATATAAATTAGCATCCATTTTAAAGGCTTGCACAGGGGGGTCGCTTTATAGACGGCGATATGCGGTAGGCCTTACGAAGCTTTACAAGTCAGCACCAGACCTACCTCGCATTACAAATTCCAAGAAATGTAGTCAACTTGTCCATCATTCAATTTCCAAGAAGCATGTGCCATATATGGAAGTGTTACTATAATTTATCATTTTTCTCATTGTTGACCTGCCTGACATTGATGTGTTTTAATCCGATTGGTTGACTGGTGTAACTGTATGTAAATTAGATTGCCAGTCAGGGACATCAGCAAAATATTAGCCAATGAAATATCGTAACATGATCACATGATTACATTCACGTGTAACTTGACCCAGTTCATTTTGTGTGCTCCACTTGTCCACGGGCATGGTAGAAAATGTATATTTCTCGCCTGACATCTAAACCTTACTTGTCACGGGCATCAGGCAATGGTATTTTTCAACCCCTGATATTGGCAAGGCATTGTACATATCCACCCAAGATATCTAGTAGTTCTTCTTCTTCTTCTTCTTCTTCTTCTTCTTCATCACTTCGGGCTTTCCTCCCACATCAAGCTGACACGCCATGATGTAAATGGAATACTGTTTAAAGGGGTGTTAAATCCAACTCACTCACTCACTCACTCACTCACTCACTCACTCATCTTCTTCTATCTGTTGTTTTTGTTAACCATTATCATCATGCTGTTGTTTTTGTTCACAGGAAAATGGGGAAATGGTTGCCATTAAGAAATTCAAAGACAGTGAAGGTATGTGTGACACTGTTTTTCAAGATGTGATTGCTTGAGGAACAAATCGACTGTGGCTATAGTAAATTCAAAACCCATTTATTTCAGTTGTAAGGCCAACATGCCAAGAACTCTACCTCACCTCACAAAAACAAATAATACAGTTGCACTTGCAATAAATGGACAGTTATCTGTACTGACCCTTGTTGTGTGACATACATTTAAACAACTAAATAAAAACTAAACTTCCCAAAAGACAGTAATCACACCGATATAAACACCACCAACCAACCAACATGCAAAGATATAGGAGTTTTAAAAGCAATTATTCAATCTATTGCCTATAACAGGCCTAATGTATTCTTTCGTACTGAGCGAGGGGTGTGCACGCTGATGTATATAACACCTGTGATTGACAGGTGATCTGTAACACATTGCAGTGGTAACACATTTAATGTGACAGTGAAGCAGTGCAATGTTCCGTCTCAATCCTATCGTAGCCACACATTATGATCGGCGGCAGGGTTTGGCAGCAGCACTTGATGGATCACATAATAAGTAGCACGCCTTCTGTTGTTGCTACAAGCTGCAGTCAATGAATTATGTATTATATCATATAACTGCCAGTTACAAGGAAACCAGACCATAATTTGTCAATAAAAATGACAGTGCAGTGAATAACATCTGGGCCCACTGCTCACATGAAGGCGGGATCTGTTGGAAAGATTTGGTAGATATATTTCCATGATTTGTGTTAACTAAGACAAATAGCTGTCATTTTTATTAAGATAAAGAAAAAGAATGACATTTATTGGTAACCAAAATTATTTGTCATATATGGTGTTTGAATTTGGACATGTTGCTGAAAGTATGTTTCAAGTCTTAAAGTACTGTAGTGTAACTCAGTGTTACAAATAATTAATCGTAACGATCAAAGTGACTTTGCTCTTATTACTCCCCCAGCATATAATGCTTGGGGATATAGTTGATGCCTTGTCTGTCTGTCCTTCCATCAGGCCGTCCGTAATCATTTTGTTTCAGGAATGATGACTTGAAGACTGTTCAATATTTTTCAACCAAAATTGGCAGATATATCAAACAGATCCTGAAGTGGTGCATTTTGCTATTTATTGGATTTGTGGCATTTTTATTTTTCTCGATTACCATGGAGACAATTTGGACTTTTAAATCCAAACCTGGTACATGTGTTAACCTAGGGCTGAAGTGGTGCCTTTTGCTATTTAGGAATTTTTCAACATTTGACATTTCCCTGAAGTTAGACTTTGCTGAAACGGAGCAGAGCTAAAATAAATCATCAACGTTTTTCGTCAAAAGTTGGTACATGTTTTATTCAAGGGCTGAAGTGCTTTTTGCTATATAGGAATTTCATAAGAACATTATATACAAGTTTGACTTGGACTCCTTTGATAGTGGTGTGTTTTTCCAGACCATATCCCTAAAGCTAATAGGTATTCTTTCATGACTCTTTGCAAACACAACGACCAGGATGTCAAATGGTGCCTTTGGCTACATAGGGTGTTTAAAAAAATTAATTCTGTTTCCATGTCAACAAGTTTGATTTTGACACACAAAAGTAAAAAATACAAAGTTCCGAATCCTAATTCCATGGTATTGTTTTGTTAGCTAAATAACTACTCTTGTATACGGACAGACAGTTTAGATAGAAATCTCATCAAGTTGGACTTAAGTTATCAGTAACAGTAGATGTAATAGTAGATGATTTGTTATTTCGAATTTGTCGGGGCAGATCTCCAAAACCATTAAATATTTCTTGATGAAACTTGCTATACAGATCTGTCTCGTGGGGAACTGGTGCCTTTTGATGATTTGGGATTTTTGTTGTATTTATTTGTTTATGTTTTCATGCAACAAATTTGACGACTTTACTGAAAAAATGAGGATAGTGTTTGTTTCCAGAGCAGAGCTCCAAAAGCGTTTAATATTTCTAGATGAAAGTTACAGTACAGATCAGTCTAGTGGTGAACTATTGCCTTCTGATGATTTGGGATTTTGAAAAATACTGAACAGCATTAAGTTTTCTTCACTGAACGGAATTAACCAAAAGTGGGTATAAGGAGCAAAAGTCCATTTCTGAAATGCACCAGACCGGGGGATATGTCATCTCCTGATGTCTCTTGTTACATTTGAAGGAAATAGATTTTACATACAAAACTTCTGGCACATTCCACACTAGTTGTGGTTTGTCTGTTGTTTAACTCTGCCTTCGTCCATGAAGATCCAGGTTATAACTAGTCTTCAGCATCTCCTGCTGGTCCAGACTCCATTATTTACAGATCACTGTCATTTGGCTGGAATACTGCGGAGTTAAACAGCAGACAAAGAAACAAATATCTCTGCAGTCAACACTATTCCATCTTTATCACAGCAGTCTGTAATTAACATACATTTCAGCTGAAAGTTGCTGTACTTAAAACAGGTGGATGTGTTCACATTCAAAGCTTAAAATGAACAGAGCTTCATTCTACAATATGGATCATAAGTGTATGATGAAGTGTTTTATATGTTTTATGAAGTGTTTGATGAAAAGTATGATAAAGTGTTTGATGAAGTGTATGATAAAGTGTATGATGAAGTGTATGATGAAGTGTTTGATGAAGTGTATGATGAAGTGTATGATGAAGTGTTTGATGAAGTGTTTTATATGTTTTATGAAGTGTTTGATGAAAAGTATGATAAAGTGTTTGATGAAGTGTTTGATGAAGTGTATGATGAAGTGTATGATGAAGTGTTTGATGAAGTGTATGATGAAGTGTATGATAAAGTGTATGATGAAGTGTTTGATGAAGTGTATGATAAAGTGTATGATGAAGTGTATGATGAAGTGTATGATGAAGTGTTTGATGAAGTGTATGATGAAGTGTATGATGAAGTGTTTGATGAAGTGTATGATGAAGTGTATGATAAAGTGTATGATGAAGTGTATGATAAAGTGTATGATGAAGTGTATGATGAAGTGTTTGATGAAGTGTATGATAAAGTGTATGATGAAATGTATGATGAAGTGTATGATGAAGTGTATGATGAAGTGTATGATAAAGTGTATGATGAAATGTATGATGAAGTGTATGATGAAGTGTATCATAAAGTGTATGATAAAGTGTATGATGAAGTGTATCATAAAGTGTATCATAAAGTGTATCATAAAGTGTTTGACAGTAGAAGTGTTTAGCCCAGTCTTTATGGTATGCGAGTCACAAGTCACAGTGCTTATATAGCTGTTTGTGACGTGGCCCTAGTAATATAGATATTTTAAGCTCGTCATGCTCATGCTACAAACAGCAGGCCCCAAACTCAACTTCTGAACCGAATATGATTTGTTTGTAAACATACTTCATGTAAAAAACCCTCATTGACATTTCCCTGATCTTGATCCCCTACACAAGTAAATAGACACTGATGCTTCAATATTTACTTCAACTGCAGATTATTGAAAGGTTTGATTGAAGTATTTGTGGATGAGATTGTGAAAGTTGTGCAGGTGTATTTACATAGACATGATACAAACGACAAACGACATAATCCACCTTTACATAAGTGGGAGAATATATATAGAAAGTGTCAGAAACATCAACACTTTTTTCCTACTTGAAACTTCAATGGGCAGATGTGTCAACACAATGTTGAGTTTTCGCCCTCCTTTTGACTATCTGATTAGATGTGCAGGTGATCCCAATATATATAAGCCCTGTTGACACCGATGAGGGGATTTAGATGTCTGTGTTGCTTATGATTGGAGGCAAACTATTTCTACTTGATAGGCTGTGGCTGAGTAGGGAACAAACAGATCCTTTGCTGAGAGTGTCTGTTGATGGTATCTGATGGCCGTGCTTTTGTGTGCTTGTGACTGACAGCTGTCATGATGGATTATGTCGCACTGACAGATATCGAGTTATCGACGTACATATGGATTTTTCTGGTGTGTTGGATATAAATAAAAGGGTGCTTTTGATATGTTATCGATATAGGTAGAATAGGATATGATGAAGTGCACAGTGGTATGACTTGACATTTGGGGTTTATATTGGCATGATTCTGATCAATATTTTATGATTGGTGTACAATATATTGACCATTTTCGGGGAATCTCAAACAGAGCAAAAAAATGGGTATTCATATTTCTTTGGCAGTTTAATTGTATTGTGAAATGTAAGGAGGTATTTTCGATGAATGTTGAAGTTTAATGTTATAAGCTATGTAGGAGATAACATACAGCCAAACATCATTGTGTCAAACTTCCGGTTGTCTTGAAGTATAACCATCATCCCTGTATTCCGTCTTTAGTCATCATTTTCGGTTGTGTCGAACCCCGGATAACTCCAAGTATTTCCGTAGGTCCCTTCAACTTCCACACAACAATGTTGGACGGTTCTTTGAAGTTTGAGCATTGTTGGGGCATTGTTATTGATTTGAGACTAAATGAACTGTTAATAATCAAAACCAGCCTTAATACAGATTTTCTTCAGAATAAATTCGTATGGTCAAAGTTTTGCTCAGAAATGCTTACTAGCTATGTACCAGATCATTGAAACATGATCTAATACCAATGCATGGTCCTTCTTCGTCACTCAGTCCTTGCTAGGGATGAACTAAGGGAAATACATGTGCACTCAGTAACCATAGTAACCTCCAGTACTGTCTTCATGTGCCATGCTGCAATAGTATATGCAAGATGATAGTTAGGTCATGATGTCACCAGAAAATAAGAGCATACATATTATTCTGATACATCTGGGAATAATTGGATGCCATGTTTATAGTTTTTTTAAGTCTCATTTGACATGTCATTGAAAAGGGAAAATTCATGGTGACCCAAGACAGAATGTGTCCCTAACACCCCATTGCTAGGTGTAAGCATGTAAGAGGCAACCTCATTGGAAACCTATTGGGATTCTGGGTTTGAATTGGTACATAACAACCTATGCTGGTCGTACGAGCGACCTCACAGATTGGGCAGGGTTTCTGATTAGAACATTTTCTGGGACTGATTATGAATCATCATGTCATGTCATGTCATATTTGGTGATGATATGGGAGAATATCCTGTCAAATGTTCCTGAAATCCTGAAAGTGTAGCCCATGAAGATCCATTTTAGAATTGGTCCTCAGCAACCCATGCTTGTTTTAAGAGGCGACTATGCTTGTCGTTATGAGGCAACTAATGGGATCAGGTGGTCAGGCTAGCTGACTTGGTTGATGCATGTCATCGTATCCCAATTTTGTAGATTGATGCTCATGATGTCAATCACTAGATTATCTTGTCCAGACTCTATTATTTACAGACCACTGTCATGTAGCTGAAATATTGCTGAGTTTGGCTTTAAACCAACGAACATGAAAATGTGCTGATGTATTTGTATCAAGCAAAGTTACTGTTGGGTGGTCAGACTTGGTGAATGGACTGATGGCTTGTCAGCGTTCCCCCATAGCATGGATTGGTGCTCATTGGATTGTGTTCTAGATTTGATTATGTACACACCACAGTCATTGAGCTGGAACTTGACTGAGTGTCACATCAAATAACAAGCAAACAACGATAAGGGAAAACAGGACTTGACTCAACACGTGTCCTTGTCTTAAACCAAAAGGACGATGAAAGAAATCAGTGACTCCATTGTCACAACATATTCAAGACCTCATATCAGAGTACGGGGCACAGGTGGCCCCGTCATCTATGGCGCCGCTGAGCACTGCACAGAGTTGCGTTACTTAGGTGCGCCAGAAACATTAGATTATGGGTTCAAATCCCAGATTTGCCCTGATAATGTTTCTAGCATATCTATTCTCATCAGTTTCACAAAGTGGTAAACATTTAAGACCTGCATTACTTAAGGATATCCTCCCACATCAAGCTAACATACTGTGATATGACTGAAAGATTGTTAACATGGTTAAAAACGACATTACTCCAAATTCACGTATTGTAATTCAATATTGAAGTACATCGATTGGATGATCTCTTTCATTTAAGTTTCAAACCAATCCTACATATACAGTTCAAAGATTACTTTGATTAACTACATCCAAGGGCTATAGGATTACTGGATCTGTATTGCTCAAGAATGGATGATTATTCTACATCACCTATCTGAACATGCTAAAGCTCATAGGCAGGATCATAGCCCCATTAAAAGTCTCATCTTGCAACTGTAAGCATGGTAAGTGTCTGTATTCTGGTCCAACTATTGCGTGGCAATATCTATAGATATTCAAATAAGGTAGCAGTATCGTCCCTGTGCGTGTGTATTCACATTTTTCCGCATGTTACAAACTGAGTCCTATGTTCCATATATAACTTGGTGATTGCGTGTGCTGCGACAACTAGACACCCGAGACCTGTTGTACCTTACTACCCCGTTTGTCCTAATGGCTAATTATGCACGTTCAAAGTGTCAATAAACTGTTCAATTTTTCATGACTGAGTTTTTTCCCCCCAGTGTTTTCATGATGGACATAAAAAGTATTGATTCCTGCTTGAATAGGGGCGTAATTGGTAATTGTATGTTGCCAGGTAAATAAACACAGCATTGTACGGGATTGTCTCAACATGAAATTAATCTGAACAGCAGCAGTCACTTGAGGAACAAAATGTTTGAAGTAGAATAATTGTGATGGATGGCCGATTGACTCCAGCAGTAGCCCGTCCCCATGTGATATATGATGTTGGGGATAATTACGACCCCTTGTCACCCCGATTTGCAAGTCTACGTCTGGTGTAAGTTGTTTGGCCATCTAGCGATCAATAAAACATCTATCTGAATAGGGTGACAGACCATTGATTGACGATAACATAGTCACAGGCGGTGACCATCGCAATCCAGTTGCCGTGTTCTGTTACCTGTCAGATGTGACTGTTTCCGATTGGCTTTTGTCAGATCAGACTTCAGTGTTTGCTTGAGAAAGCTGAGTGAAAATCAATTACTTTGATACTGTTTGCCTGTCGGTTTGATGTTGGTATCAATAGTTATTTGTTATTGATATTTAGGGTTGGCTACAGTTAGGAGAGGTGATTCTGTCAGAGGTGACTGGCATTGTGAGGGGGATGCTGTAATCAATGCTGGCTCTAGGTAGGGGGGCCTGAAAAGGAAATATGTTTTGAAGTACATGAATACCTTAATTGGGTGATGATAATTCATTAGGTAATGAAAGGTACCATTGTGGATTTCACAACATGTCATTTGTCAAATGTATTGTGCAGAATTTCATACAAAGGATACAAAAAGATTCACATAAAAGTTGGTTTATCTGCCTAGGGCCAAACAAAAAACATTTTGAGCCATTTGCTGAGATGTACCGGGGAGATATACATAACACAGTTTCCAGTGTCATTTTAGGTTCATCACTAAAACAATTGTAAATTAGGAAGGGACAGACACCCCATGGGGATTCCTTGTTAAAAAAAGCTTGTGCAAACCGTGACTTGAGTAATTATGAATTTGATGAAACTTATACATGATCTCTCAATCACTTCCAGGCCTCGACTTAGCTATAAAAACATGCACCATTGCAACTTTTATTGAAAAATGCAACTAATAGTCATGTCTACATGCAGCAAGTGCATGTCATAATGTTTCAAATCTGAGTTTAACCTATACTTGTACCTGCAACATCGACTTTTGAACGCCTTCAATACCTCCAACAATTACTTACCACACAACGTCAATAATCCCTTTGTTAAGTTATTTTCATGCTTTTTTTGCGGCTTGGCGTCACTAAACAGTTAGCACTTCAAGATCATGTGCTCATATTTCAACTCTGATAAATTTATGAGAACAGGGTGCTTCCTGGTGTTGTCTGGGTCAAACAGATTTTCATGTCAACATGCTCCTGGTGCAAGTTAAAGTTCCTTAAATCCAGCCCTGACTTCAACAACAATATAAGGTCAATGTCACTAGAGGTCAAATTATGAAACATGGTTCAAATTTGAAATTTCAGATAAATTCATGAAAAATCAAAGTTTTTTTCATCCGTTAAGATAGATTCAAAGCTACTAATTCAACACCCATCATATATCATGATTGAGTCAAATGTCAAGGTCGCTATGAAGGTCATTAAAGCATGGAATGAATTCTAAATAGTTTCATTCAGGAAGTATTCTTGGTATGGTGTGGAAACTTCATATTTGTAACAAATAATGTTCTGGCATGTGATTGGATGACATTGAAGGCCAAGGTCACTCAGTGGGAAGTAGACATTGGAGAGGAAATAGGCTAGCAGACTGTTTAGCTGTTATGTTGCATATGAACATATCATGGTTATTTGTTATTGAAAATTGAAATAACTTGTCATGGGATAATTCACTGATACATCAAGGTTTGATGTAACTATTGCACAGCAGGTTGACGTATCAATATGAAACGTTTTGTTTCAAAGTTGTTGCTACATCAGTAGGTTATATTATCTGTCAGTCCGTCTGTTAGTGCAAGATGTCTGGAGCAGATCTTGAAGACTGTACGATATTTCTCCACCAAGTTTGGCACATAGATAGGTCTAGTGGTAAACTTGTGCCTTTTGATAGATTTGGATTTTTGGAAAAACTATTTTTCAAGTTTCCATAGCAACAACTTTGACTTTAGACTGAAAATGCCGGTTGTGCTCGTTTCCTGAACAAATCTTGAAAACCATACAATATTTCTTTACCAAACTTGGCACATAGATAGGTCTAGTGGTAAACTAGAGCCTTTTGATACCATTGCATTTGACATGCAATCAATATTACTAGTGGACGTCTTGATTCAATGACTATGTCCTCTTGTAATAAATTTTCAATAAATTTCATCTGTTATGGCATCTGTGGTATTTTCACTGTTATAAAGCCTTTAGATGTATCTCAACTTGAGATTCTCAAGTTTAAACATGCAAAAGAGTGTCAAACTTTGGTCTTCAGAAACTTTAGTGGCCTGAGGATACTTTTGACATTTTCCCCCACATCTGATTGTCTCTCTTTCTCGTGTTCCAGAAAACGAAGATGTGAAACGTACAACATTGCGTGAGCTGAAAATGCTCCGCACATTAAAACAGGAGAATATTGTAGAGCTCAGGGAAGCATTCAGACGCAAGGGAAAGCTGTACTTAGTCTTCGAATATGTGGAACGGGTGAGTACCATTATCAAGACATTGGCTTAAACACATGACAAGAAGTGAAGATGCTATACCAGGCCATGTTTGGTGAACTGCTTGATTCACACTGCATCTTCCCCGGACAACACAGGAAGACATGGGGAAGTGGTAAGTCTGATGTGTTACTACATAATGGTAGCAGTTGGCCAAACACTAGCCCACAGTTGGCTCCTAGCATCACTTCTTGCCCAGGTAGGAATAGGCCCCAATGCAGTGTCAATAATTTTAAAACTCAACCAGACAGTCAGGCAGGGGGCCCATAAGTGTTGCTTGTCCATCTACAAACTTACCTGCCCCCATTCAGACATATTTAAAAATCACGGAAAATCAGAGACAAACTGCATCTGGATTCAGTTAAAAAAATGCAAACAATTTCTGGAGTTTGATAAAACTGAATACGAAAAAAGTATCTGCCAGACAGTTGGGCAGGTGAAGGAAAATTTGATGCAGACCGACAGAAATGTTACCAGCCACGGGCAGGCGGACAGGCAGTTGTTTCAGACTCTGCCCTTATGTCCCATGCCTGTAAGAGGCAGCTAACAGGAGGATCAGACATGATGGCAGATAGAGATTGTGTGACATTGAATGTCTACTGGATGAACTGGTGTTCTTACCATCAACCACTGGATTGTCGGGCCCAGATTTGAATACTCATCAGCACTACAAACTCACATTTTTAGCCCACTAGTCCTTATAATGATAACATAGCAAAACCCTTAAAAAGAGCAAATTTCTATAAGCCCTTATGATACCTTAACCAGTGGACAATTTGGCAAGGACTACAGGACTAGTGCCAATTTCTAACTGCTTATAGACTTCTGCGATATAGCCGTTATGTTGCTAGCTTGGGGGTTGAACTACTTGACCACCTGACTATGATAGTCACAGCACTAAGTATGCGTTGTAAAACAGGTTCAGTTGCAGGCATGGATGTTGCTAGGCTAGTCTTAGAACTATGGCTGTCATAGATTATGTGATGGCAATTACCATGGTTTTGACAGACATTGTGCTATGATCTCTCTGTAAACCGATGCCGTGATGTGCTTCGTTTGGTTGTGGAAACATTTATCTCTGAAAGTAGATTATTTATCTTGGGACAAGGACAGCCCAGATGTTACAATTTGCTGTGCAGAGTTGCGTCCCTTTGGAAAATCTGAATCCAATTCATTTCCGTCTTTTCACCGTGATTAGTACAACCTGCGACATTATCCACTAGTCCGAAGCCCCTGTCTACTAAATGTTCTTACGGTCTAGTAAGATCAGCTTCTAATATCTTCTAAAAATGATGAAAAAATTGGGTAGTAGACTCTTATTATTCCTGGTGTGTCAGCACCATACCTGTGCTTGTGGACTTCACCGAAGTGGTAAACGTCTAAGACCTGCATCACTTCGGGCTTTCCTCCCACATCAATATGATCAAGCTGACATGCTGTGTTATAACTGAAATACTGTTCCAAGCACGGTTAAAATCCAACCAGTGTCCGAAATAACTGCCTGCCTGCGGCAAGTGACTTTTCTGGCTGGCTGCATGAAATCTGTCTCCACCTGCCCCACTGTCTGACAGATAATTTTAAGACTACTTACGCATTTAGTGTTCCTGGTAGATTCTCAAGTAATTGTTTGCATTATTTCAACTGTATCAAGACATGATTTGTCTCTTATTTTCCGTGAATTTTCTCATGCTGTCGTTGGCGATCCATTACTTATGGTGGATGAAGGGAAGGTACTACTCTAACATTGCTCAGTCTGGTCAGTTTTAGTGTGTTGGGATTGATGTTAGGACACAAGGTCAGAAATACTTCTTAGGGCCTCGAGGGGGCACAGGTGGCCCAGTCGTCTAAGGTGCCACGATGCGCTGTGCAGAGTTGCATCCCTTGGACACGCCAGAAACCTATGATTGTGGGTTCGAATCCCGGTTCGCCCTGTTTATGTTTCTAGGTTTGTCAGCACCATACCCGTGCTCGTGCGTTTCACCGAAGTGGTAAACGTCTGAGATTTGCATCACTTCGGGCTTTCCTCCCACATTAAGCTGACATGCCGTGATATAGCTGGAATACTGTTAAAAGCGGCGTAAAACCCAACTCACTCACTCACTCTTAGGGCCTCGAAAACACAGTATGCAAGGATACATTTAGATTCAATAGTGTCTGAATGCAGACAGGTAACTGTAAAGATGGTCATGCAACAGGTATGTGTCACCTGACCGACTGTCTTGTTGGGTTTTAAAATTATTTCAAACCCTGAACCCAACCCAACTCTACTCACCCACAAAAACTCTATTACATGTTTGTCTGTGTTTATTAACTACAATGTGCAGTTCATTTTCCTTATCTGTGTTGGCATATAACTTTTCCCCAGTCAAAGATTAGTGTTGATCTGGAGAACGTGCTCCTGCCCACGACAAGCAAATAAAGTCAATAGTTAGCCAGTTTCTCAGAGATATATGTGTGCTGTACAACCATGACGGCTGAATCAGAGAAAGTCAACAATCTGGGATATATATAAATAAATAACAGCAGCACAAACAACTTGGATCGTGATAGATGGCAGCGAGGTAGCGAGTCCGATATCATGTCAGTGAACCTATCTCCCAGTGCAAGTCTAACGGATTCTTGACTTACACAGATGTGGGTAGCAGGGCCCCCTTTTGTGTGGGGTTAGTGACCCTGACAGTAGAAGTAGGTATTAATCTATGTCAGGAATACCCACATTGTGTCTCCCCATACATTGCATACCGTCCTGTAATACCTGGCTAATATTAGCGATTTGATTTACCTCCCATTAAACAAACTGCAATAGGGGTGAAGGGATCAGGTATTGGTGAGCACGCTGAGAGTCGGCTTGCATTGCTTGAATAATAATCAGTAGTCGCTGTGGTGTGTGGTATGCGAGTCCTCTGCTTGTCCGGACATGTGTTGTGGGTGGGGTGGCCCTGATCCTAGTATAATGGACTCCTGATCTGTTGGGAATCATTGGGAATGTAGTGGCATTGTCTGGACTAGGAAGTGAGGAATGGGATATGTAGATAAGGGGTATCCTATGGTACAGTGGGCACTGTACATGGTATCCTATGGTACAGTGGGCACTGTACATGGTATCCTATGGTACAGTGGGCACTGTACATGGTATCCTATGGTACAGTGGGCACTGTACATGGTATCCTATGGTACAGTGGGCACTGTACATGGTATCCTATGGTACAGTGGACACTGTACATGGTACACTATGGTACAGTGGGCACTGTACATGGTATCATATGGTACAGTGGGCACTGTACATGGTATCCTATGGTACAGTAGGCACTGTACATGGTATCCTATGGTACAGTGGGCACTGTACATGGTACACTATGGTACAGTGGGCACTGTACATGGTACACTATGCAATGGTAGAAGTCGTGTTTCTTTCACATGTTGTAATAGCTGAGTGAAATTAGTCTGCCAATTATTGTCTGTCCTGAAATGAATCTCCTGACCAAATTGTGTCATTTCTGTACGTTATAGTGATTATTTAGGGGGTTAGAATTTTTTTTTCTTTCCACTAGTCTGCAAAATAATTACATAGTTGCCATCTACTGTAGATCTTCACAATGGTAAAAGTGGTAGTCCACAAGGAAATTAGTCCTTCCTGAATTTTACTATTTTCAGTACAAGCAAACACATTAATATCAGGTCAGTGGGGTAGCCTAGTGGTTAGAGCTTTTGCTTTTCATGCCGAAGAACCGGGTTCAATTTCCCACATTGGTACTATGTTAAGCCCATTTACCGTCGTGATGTTGCTGCAATATTTCTAAGAGGGGTGTTAAACCATATTCACTCACTATGTTTATTTCGATTGAGCTACAAAGCTCTATTTTTCAGAGTTTTTATTTTAACATTCTGAACTACACATCAGTCTCTGACATTATTTGGGGGCAAGGTTGGCCCAGTCGTCTAATGCGCCACGATTCGCTTGGGAATTTTTTTACCAGAGACCTGGCAAAATGTATTTAGATACACATATAAAACAATCTGGTCATGCGTCCACTGAAGTCCACTGAACCTTTATCTGTATTCAAACATAGGTCAGGAGGAATGTGTGCAGTCAGAAAGAAATGCAAACATTAGTGACTTGTAGAGTACCTGAGTTACCCGTCCCATCCCAGCAAAAAATATGTCTGTTTTCCCCACTAAAAAGTTGGGGTCATGGGTGGCCCTGTCGTCTGAGGCGCCACAATTCACTGTGTAGAGTGAATGTGGGTTCAAATCCCGGTTCAACCTGATTATGTTTCTAGGTTTGTCAGCACCATACCCATGTTCGTGGCATCACTTCGGACTTTCCTCCCACATTAAGCTGACACTCCATGATATAACTGGAATACTGTTATAAACGGCGTTAAAACTCACTCACTCACTCACTCACTCACTCACTCACTCACTCACTGTACGATGTGCTCTGTGTTGCAGAACATGCTGGAGCTGCTGGAGGAGATGCCTAACGGAGTGCCGCTGGAGAAAGTGCGGAGCTACATCTACCAACTGTGCAACGCCATACAATGGTGCCACTCCAATGAGATTATACATAGAGGTAGCTGAACTTACAGAAACATACATTGACATCATATCAAAGCCTGGAATTTTATTGTAGTAATATGTTTTTAAAAAATCATAATTTTTTTATTTGAAGTTTACGTCATATACAGCTTTTCCATTGGACGAAAGATTGATCATGTAACCATGAATGTGACGTTTTTTAGTGAACAAATGACACTATTTGACGTTAATTCATTTTTCATAAGACCATGTTCTTGAAGATGTAAAGACTGACGGACTACTTCCACATTCCTGGGGGGGCACGGGTGTCCCAGTCGTCTAAGGTGCCGCGATTCGCTGTGCAGAGTTGCGTCCCTTGGGAATGCCAGAAACCTATGATTGTCGGTTCGAATCCTGGTTCACCCCGATTATGTTTCTAGGTTTGTCAGCACCATACCCATGCTCATGGGTTTCATCGAAGTGGTAAACGTCTGAGACCTGCATCACTTCGGGCTTTCCTCCCACATTAAGCTGACACGCCGTGATATAACTTGAAAACTGTTAAAAGCGGCGTAAAACCCAACTCACCCACCCACATCCACATTCCAGGGGAAACCCCTGGGAATTCCTTAGCATGAATACATACAGAAGAGTGTGTTTCTGATCATTTAGGCACTTTATCTTGAACTCAGCATTTTAGTATACATTGAGAAACGTCAGAGAGTTTGACTGCCTGATCATTCTCGATTATCCTTGCTACAACTCATCCTAATGAACAAAACGAAGAAATGCACATCCAAACTATCGTAGTATCAACTCGATCCGTGTCTAGGCTGACTGTGACCATGACAAATTGTTTTTACTTGCCTTTCGTGGCACTCCATCAGTCTGTCTGATAGAGTAACTGCCCTTTGTCAAAGGAAAGCTACTCTAACCCTAGTCTATGAAACGTCGCGGCCACGGTCAGACGTTGTTGATAGTCGGCCTGTCCTGTCATAGCGTTGCGAAGTGTAGTCAGATGTATACACAGCGACAAAACGAAACAAGGTAACAATTCAAACATATTTCAGCCAAATACAACTATTTTTATTTGTTGAAAAGATTCCAAGCCGCAGAGGTCTACAAGAAGAGATATGTTAAGTGATCCCGCTTGATTAGTGCCATCACTAAATTGTTTCGCAAATTATATCTCCAAAGTTGCCAAAACTTGTAAAATGCCTTAGCTACGTCACAGTTAGACACTGATTTTCGGTATATTAGACTATTCTTTTCATAATGATAGCAATTATGCCTGTAGTTAATTCTGACTCGATTGCCGAATGACTAGGGCTATGTCATGTTTGTTTATAAACAGTGAAAGTAGCCCCTACTTTACCTTTGATATTTGCATCTCTATCCGCATATGACCCTAACAGATATTTTTTTTATCAGTTGGCTTTATCCTGCCGAGAAATCCACCCATAATATGATAAAAACATGTAACCGCCACAGGTTCACTAACAACTTCCAAAATCTCTCCCAGTACGTTTATAGCGTCAGCCATTTTAACGTCTTGTACTTGATGTGAATGTATTACGACGTGCTGTCATTGTGACTGACTTACTGAGGTAGTTCTAAACAGACCTTTCTCATCTAAAGGTGATATTATTTAAATACATGTGTTGTGTCAGATGTTTCTGAAGAGCAAGTTGTGCATATACATATACACATGTCACATCTCTTTTTGAGGAACTATTTTATTCCGCGATAGAGCTAAAAAAATGTGATAAACAATTATAAGAATTGATTTCACTTTGTGTGATTTCATTGGGGTATGAACCATCATAGAGTGATGGCCAACCTCGCAAGCTCCGACGTTCATATAGGTTAGGCCTCCCTCTATGAAAGTCAATGTCAAATCTTAAAAAAATACCATTTTTGAAATATTTTATGTTGTCTTCAACTATATTAGGCTAGTTCATTTTAAAAAATATAATTTAGAATTTACGTTATTTTTGTATATACCATGTTCGCAGTATTTTTTGTTGTATTATTTGTTGTAATTTCTTTCCTTCATTCAGAACATTTTCCTTTCGAACTGTCTCACCAGTAATGTAACAGGTAAAAAGACAGTCATGATCAGGTAGAATGATGTAGGTTTCACGGTTTCCTTATGTGTGTGAACTGACATGGAAGTAATCTTTGGTTGAGATACTCAATACATACTGATTGTAGGGTGCTGTTGGTAAGTCAAACAGGACCTCTAGCATTCTACATGTTTCCTAGCCAGATCTTATATACATCCAACCAGTTGTGAAACACCGTCACCTTCAGTGTACTTGGGCCATTCAATATGGTTCATACCACATCAATCATGTCGCTTGTTTTTGTGTGGAGCTGAAAAGAAACCAAACGAGGCCAAGTTGTTTGGCTATATGTGGCATTGTTAGTGTATCGTGGAGTCAAGTAGCCGCAAGCAATGTGTATTACTTAATACCCAATACAAGCCTAGGTTATAGCAAGTATAGAAGTGTGTTAGCAGATTCTGGTCTGACCGAGGAGTTAGTTGTTGAAGCTAGAGTGCAGCATGCTAGATTAATTGCAGCCTTTCCAGGCAGACAATTAAAGGGATATTTGTTGTAATATAAGAGCTAAGTCAGTGGCCTGTTAGCCAGAGTGTTTTATTGGGTATTTGGGATGTGGAGCAGATTAATCTTGTGGGGTTGAGTCAGGCTGAATTAAGTTGATAGGTGATTGTAATGTGTCAGTGGAAGTGTTTTTGATGTTGGTTGATTTTGGAGTGTGAAGAAATGAGGACCTAATACATGTTATATGTATTTGTACAAGTTAAGAACATTACAGACTTAGAATTTGTATTTGAATTCACGGTATTGTTCTTTGAGAAAATTATGTAATGGTCAAAATGTTTAATTCTTTTTTCTATCAATTATGATAGCTTAATTGGTTAAGGAGGTATCAAATCTGGTTTCTAGAATTTCCACAAATTATGTATTATATATAACAACAGCAATATACAATATTAAATAATTGTTATGGTTAGGATGTTTATTTAATTTCCTGGGTTTGAATGTTATGTTTCATTTTTTGATGATGTGCCAATTTTACATCAACCTTAATAAGAAGGGAGATAAGCACAGATTGTTTGTGGTCATGTCACCATGTGCTTAAGCAGCATGCAGGAGGAAGTCATGCTAGGAGCCAGTGAGGTCTAAAGTAATGGTAAGGCACATTTAGTCACTCATTTGAAAATTCATGAATAGGAATTTGTTTATAAATGCATCTTCTTAATTTCTACCATACACAGTATCTTAATTCTTCATAATTGAGGGTTTGTGGCTGGTTTAAACTTGGCTCATGGAAATACACCCTAGACTTCAACTTTGTTCATAAATACTCTCATGGCCTAAAGCTATGAAAGGTATATGAAGTGCAGTTTATTTAGTGCTGTTAAGGCATTGTTTCTGTACATTTTATTGGACTATTATGTACTTAGTGCAATTTCCAGGTTTGTGTTGTACACCTTATTGTTAAATGTTCATGTCTTTGTAAAGTAAACAAGCCCAACCTAGTATTACTGCTTTATTATGAAGTTAATGTGTAAATTTAGGAAATTCAAAAGCCATATACTCAATGAAATCCTTTCTATTTGTTACAGTTAATCTAATGTTTGTACATGAGAGTTGAGACACAAGAATAAGAAAGAATAAAGAATCAAGATTGTTTGGAACTTCATGTAGTAATCAACAAATAATGTGTACTCTCAATATCGATAGCTCATGTCATTCACATGTTGCTGTTATGTGGTGATGTTTATAAGGCACAAATTGTATATTTACCTTGGAAAATTCCTTCCTGTGTTGAAGAAAGTATACCTTGGTTTGAAGTAAAACAGTGTAGAAAAAGTAATTGCACTCTATGAACCAGTTACGTTATTATGGATAATAGTTTGTTTTGTATACCTGTTACCATGGTTACCACCCTTCTAGTTGCCTAGGGGGGCGGTCGGGTAGCCTAGTGGTTAAAGCATTTGCTCGTCACGCCGAAGACCGGGGTTCGATTCCCGACATGGGTACAATGTGTGAAGCCCATTTCTGGTGTCCCCCGCTGTGATATTGCTGGCATATTGCTAAAAGTGGCGTAAAACCATACTCACTCACTCAAGTTTCCCCAAGCTAAAGGACTCAGTCTTTTATCCAACATCTATGTTTTCAAGAGCTCTCTAACTATGCTGTGGCCACAAGGAAATTCTGTCATTGTTGCCAGGGGTTAGTGGACATGTTCAAGTGAGATGTGCATTCAAATGTTTAGATACAATAATGTTAGCAGAATTACTAGAAATTCTGTTGGATTTGTATTTTCTGGCTGTTTAGCTTTCATGGTGTCAGTAGGTTAGATGCTTGGTATTAGTTATTCGATAAATATTTGGTATTGTTTGACTCAATTCTAGTAAGCATGGTTAAATGCTTCGAACAATATACTATATATTCATTCAATAGAGATCACAGTGATTAATAGCATTTTTGTAATTTGGTAACGTCTAATGAGTCGTTGATGTCAGGAACATAGGATTTATGACCAGAGCTCGATTTAAAGAACTTGATCTATCTTGGATCGGGTGCATGTTGCACCTGGTCCCATAGATCTATCAAAGTTGGAACATAGGCTGGCCTGCTGCCCGTGTCACAGAAACATGTGCACACAGTCTTGAGGTACCCCTAGTTTGATGATTTGTATGACAAACATCTGACATCAAGTCTCCATTAGGATTGTGTTTGGAATGTCATTCTTGATGTGATGTTGCTGTGATATCTTCCAAAGCAACGCGGGACGTTACTCACTCATTTCTTTGCAGATATCAAACCTGAAAACCTCTTGATAGGAAAGAATGATGTCCTCAAGTTGTGTGACTTCGGTAAGTAGGACTCCGTCAGGAGACGTGTGGAGCGATCTCACTAAAATCAGATCTAAGTTCTAGCTGCCGCTAAACAAAGATCTGAGGACATCCCACTACGGGTCACGAACCTTGACCTCCCACTGAAACGACTAACAAGAAGTCGACATCAGCCAATTAGAAAGCAGCTTTCTCGAGCTTTACCTCACTCGTTTCAACCCGGCGACTTCCATTTCAGACAACTCTTGAAAAATATCTTGTAATAGTTCTCGATTAAAATTTTGAACACTGAACAAGCGAACATTCCGGAATGTCTTATGTATCGTTGCGATTGTATGGCAATGCTTTCCACGTACTGTGCAATGCCTCCTCTGTTCAAATGTTTCAAAACGAGAGATAGATGATAATCTTGACGGAATCAGTCATATGGGCCGTAACTGTCATTCAATACCCTGTGTTAATTTTTTCGAGGTTGGTTAGAAAACACATTCCGACTGTCCGTTTCATGATTTGGTAAGCGACACTTTGATTGGTAGGATGAAAGGTCGTTCTGACGTGACCCGTAATGGGATGTCCTCAGATCTTAGTTTAGCGATAGCGACAAGGACTAAAATCTGATTTTACTGAGATAGCATGTGGAGAGAACCAGATATCATTTCTACTGACATGTGTTTATTGAGTGACACCAGAAACATTATTACAAGTCAGATTGAGAGCAAATGAGACGTAGTTAAAAAGAACAATTTTGGCTTAATAAAACTGACAAATTCTAAGTTGTGAATCCTTTGAAAAATCAATGTCAAATTTATCAAAAGTTTTCGATAGAATTACATTTAAATTTGTTTTATGACCTCCCAAAACTTTGGGTTACATTGTTTTGACTAAAGATTCCTTGAGGAAAGGTTTACTCAGCAAGCCAATAATCCAAAAGATGAAACTTTCAGCAAATGTCAATACCTACTTTTCTTTAAAATCAGTTTGGGTCAAGGAATTGCTTATTTTAGAATGAAAATTATTTGTAAAGTTGCCTCTAATCATCCTTATTCATGCATTAGTGGAACCACTGAGCTTAATGTTTTAGATAGGTATTAAGTTTGTTGTCTAATTATGAAATTACCATGGTCCAGTTCCACAAAGTGATCTTAGCGCTAAGTTGATCGTAACTCCCATTCTGTAACACTGACTTACGACAATCGTAGCGCTAAGATCGCTTTGTGGAACGGGGCCAATGAAAAGAGCAGCTGTTAGTGATGTGGAGAAGGAGCTGTAGCTGTCCCTGATGTGACTTGTGGCGTCTCTGTTGCAGGCTTTGCCCGGACCATCTCTGGTGGCACCAGCGGCTTGTATACAGACTACGTGGCTACACGGTGGTACCGGTCTCCAGAACTGCTGCTGGGGTAAGCTAATCATCTATTTAGAATGTCTTGTATCAAATGAGTCTAACTCACCCTCTCTCTTGCAAATGAACTGCTATTTGTTCACATCTGTCTATCATTTCTATATGGTCATGAATCTACAGTATAAATATTACTTAGATCAGTAACTATAATCATTAAGAACCCAAAATGTCATTTAAAATGTGGTCAAATATAACAAATGTTATATTTGGGATAACACTTTCTCAGTATAGTACAGATTCCAGTACTTTTTGGTTGAGTCCCATCTGGGATTCAAAGCCACACTGCCAGAGTGAGGCACCTAGTTGCCAGCACACAAAGTCAGCAAGTATAACATTTGTTACCATGTGTAAAGTATGACTGCCCAATCTAAAGGAGTTGAGTTGGTTTTTCAGCCAGTGAGATGTCGGGTTTCTAAAGTGATTCATTTCTTTAGTGCTACAGTTGGGAAATTTTGATCCTAACCATGTTGACCATCGAAAACCCACATGGAACACAAATATTCCTCAATAGATGAGATGTAGATGCCATAGAGCTCACATATGATGAAGTGTATTAAATATTCACAACAAATATCGCATAGCCTTTATTATTTTCCATTCAGAACTGCCCAACCCCTAAACAAAGTGATAGGGTGTTTACAATGTGTGACTTGTTTGATCATGACAAGCATGGCATTGCTCATAACGCTGTTTGTCTGGCTCAAATTGCCAAGTTCTAATGTCGTTTAACTTCAAGTAAGCAGAAGTCTATTTGTACTCTGTGCTCAAAGCAAGACATTTATGCTCATTACAGAACATCTATGCTCTGTGCAGATCATCTATGCTTCATGTAAGACATTTATGCTCCATGCAGAGCTATTTGTTAAGCAGGACATATGTGGTCTATGTAGGACGTCTGAGCTCAACTATCTGCTTCATGTAGGACAACTATGCTTATTGCAGGACATCTATGTTCCATGCAGATCTATCCTTTATGTATACAGATGTGCTCTATGTAAGACATCTATGCTCACTGCAGGACATCTATGCTCAATGCAGATCTATTCTTTATGTAGACAGATGTGCTCTATGTAAGACATCTATGCTCACTGCAGGACATCTATGCTCCATGCAAATCTATTCTTTATGTAGACAGATGTGCTCTATGTAAGACATCTATGCTCACTGCAGGACATCTGTGCTCCATGCAGGACATCTATGCTCATTGCAGGACATCTATGCTCCATGCAGATCTATTCTTTATGTATACAGATGTGCTCTATGTAAGACATCTATGCTCACTGCAGGACATCTATGCTCCATGCAGGACATCTATGCTCCATGCAGGACATCTATGCTCCATGCAAATCTATTCTTTATGTAGACAGATGTGCTCTATGTAAGACATCAATACTCACTGCAGGACATCTATGCTCTATGCAGGACAACTATGCTCATTTCAGGACATATATGCTCTATGTAGGAATTCTATGCTCTGTGCTTGACACCTGTGCTCTATGCAGGACATCTTTGTTCCATACAGATCTTTTCTTTACGTAGGACATCTATGCTCTCTGTAAGACATCTATATACATTTCAGTGCTGCGTACGGCAAGGCGGTGGACATCTGGGCCATCGGCTGTATCCTGGGAGAACTGAGTGACGGTCAGCCGCTGTTCCCCGGGGAGAGTGAGATTGACCAGCTGTTTGTCATACAGAAGGTCATAGGGCCACTGCCCCCAGACCAGATGAACATGTTCTACAAGAACCCCCGATTCTCAGGGCTGAAGGTAGGAACAGGAATGTCTCTAAGATGTGAGAAGACATTTTGACATTCACAGGACGATCTCTTGGGCAGTTAAGAAAGATGAAGCCCAAAGCTTTTCTTATTATATGAATTGAATAGCTGAGATTTTTAATGTTGACTTACCGTATTCGACGTAATAAGCGCCCAGGGCGCTCTCAAAATTAGAAATAGGGGGCTCTTTTTAGATTTTTTTGGGATGAAAAAAGATAAGAGTTGAAAGATAAATTTCATGGTTTATGCTGACAGCCGGAAATGTTTATATACGACAGATATATTTTTCCAGAATTTAATTGCCCATAATTAAGGGTGCATATAACACGAGTGCGTATTATACACGAACAAATAAGTCTTGTGCACATTGATCAATTGGAAGGGTGCTAACTGGGATTATTCACCAGCCAATATATTAGCAAATATCGCTGTGGGCGCTTATTGGAGTGGGGCGCTTATTACGTCGAATACGGTAAATGTAAACTGAAAAAAACAGAACATTCTGGAATGTCTATGATAAGGCCGAGATTATATGGCAGTACTTCACACATGCAATGCAATGTCTCTTCCGTTCATATGTTTATCCCAATGAAGTGAGATATAGACGATGATTTTGATGAATCTGTCATACAGAATACCCCATGTTAACCTTTTCGAGTTTGCTTGATTAGAAAACACATTCCGACTGTCACTTTCCTGATCTGGTAAACGACGGTGTGATTGGTCTTATGAAAGGTCATTCTGACCTGGGCCGTGATGGGATGTTCTCAGATGTCACAGTGACTAACTTGGGTCAAGTGGACAGACTTTGAATTGATTGAAGTGTCGAATTAACAAACTTGTGTTACTGAAACTAGTGTGAGTTGTGTGTCTTCATCACAGAAGTTGTTTTATGAAACTCCGGGGTCTGTATTCACAAATGTGTTGTTTGTGTTGTGTTTGTAGTTCCCAGCAGTGGCAAGTCCTCAAACGATAACCAAACGGTATCTGGGAATCTTGAATAGTGTCCTCATTGACTTCGTGCAAGTAAGTAACAGCACAGCATGATTACTAGACTAACATCTAGTCTCTGAAATGAAAATATCTTACAGAAACAAAAACAGTTCTTAAATTATCTTAATAAAAATAAAATAAAAAGGAGCCCAGGGACTCTTTCATTTTCAGACTGAAGTAATCTAGACTTGCCAAACAGTATAGACTTGCATGGGCTTTGTTAGATATGTTTGTATCAGGGTCTGTATGACAGACAAAATGATTTGCCAAAGCCATCTTCCCGAGGCAGGAGAGGTAACTGACTTTAAAAGTCCGGTTTCCACCCTTGCCGAACTAGGCTGGAATTACTGGGCTTGATTGTAGCGCCACCAGTGGCTATAACCAGTTATGTCCCTTCTAAGCCTCTCCTATGGCCCAATCAGATTCCACTTCTCGTATCACTTGTTTGCTTCACACAAAATGGTGGTGCCCAGTCAGGACGATCTGATCGATAATCAAGATCTATATTGTGATAAAACGGGTCTTACATCGCGAAATGCATCAAATCGCATGAGCACCTTGATTAAAATCATGAAAAGATTTGGAAAATATCTGCCGACAACGAGCTGACGGTGCACATGCTTTGCAAATCCTGCAATCGACAGTTTACGAACCAGATTTCAATTTTGGTGCACGCTTTTGATTGGACTATGCATAGCCAAAATGTAACTCCATAATACCAGCCTAGTTCGGCAAGGGTTGAAACTGGACTTTTAAAGTCAGTTAACTGTCTTGCCTTGGGAAGATGGCCAAATCTGATGGAGGCAAGATTGTCAGACCGCCTCTGTGTGTGATATTTTAGCCTTTCATTCTTTCCTAAATTCCAATAGTGTAGCCTGATTTACATATTGGTATTGATGACAAAGTTTACAAATGGCTGAAACTTTACTGAATGTAGCATGAAACACAAAGTTCATTTACTTCATCATCAGCATTCCACAAGATTCTGTGTTTCCATGAATGTTCCTTGTGTGTTCCAGCGAACACTGCAACTCGACCCACTGGACCGATGTCCCATCGAGGAGTGCCTCAATCATGACGCATTCGTCACAGAACAGCTGCTACATCGCAACAACCACGTCTCCATCAAAAACTATACCTCAAACAAGAAGCGGAAAACTGACATCACTGATGACATCACTAGGTAAAACTAACGTATCACACTATATGTTCTCTGGGTAGTTGAAAATTATGTGGTACGGTTCTATTTAGCGTTGTATATACAAGGTGCAGGTTTGAGAGGACAGGGTAATGTTTGGCTGATTGATTGAATGGATGGATTTGTGTAATACTTTGTCATTGTCTTCTGCTTCATGAAGGTGGATGGTACAGTTGTACCCCAGTAGTGCTACACAACACTGCCAGTAAGATTTACAGCCCTGTTGGGATTTTGTGGTCAACAGGTCAAGAGGCAATCAAATGAATCAGGTGGTCAGACTCACTGACATGGTTGGTGCACGTTGTATCCCAATTGCATACGTTGATGCTCATGATGTCAATCACTGGATTGTCTGGCCCAGACTCGATTATTTACAGTCCTCCGTCATATAGCTGGAATATTGTTGAGTGCGGCATTAAGCAACAAATAAATAATAAATTAATGAGGTGACGTATATTTTCGGCTTTAACCAAGACGCACATACACACATATACATCAATAGAACTTAGATTCATTTAAGTGGCCTAAATCTCTGCATTCTAAACAAAGACATGTTGTGGCATAACTACATCAAATTATTGTTGCTGTTTGATGACCTGATCTCTGTCTGTACAGTGAGAACATGAAGAATACTGACCGGCCTGGCACAGGGGCAGGGCAGGAGAACCAGGTGTTTGAAGCGGAGAAGATGGACACAGATGAGGAGAAGAGCTATGTGATCCAGGGAACCTCTTCCTCCACTGGAGACATGAAGTTCCTGAAGCAGGTGCGAAACCAGTCCACTGCCAACTCGGCCAACAAAACCAGTGTGGTGCTATGTCAGGTCAAAGGTCAGCAACACGGGGAGGACGAGGCTGAGGAGGACTTTGGGGAGGGGGGCAGTGCCAGACCCCAAAATCGAGCAGTAAGCAGAACAGAGATTACCATTATGGATGCTGATCCCAGGCAGGGAAACAAATATCCCGAATCTAAGAAGTCCACGTTTGACAATCGCCATCAAAGTACATTTCAAGATTTTCGTAATGGAAATATTTTGGAGTCGAATGCAAACTCTTCTAAAAATCGAACTCAAGGACATCCAGACTCAAGTGCTATGCAGTTGTCGAATGATGACAAGATGGACTGGACAGTAAGTGACTCTCGGTACATGAAAAAGAGAGAAAATGTGATGGACGTGCATCAACATGAACCTCCGGGCGGTGGGGAAGAAGAGGAGTTTGAGTCCTCGCCCCGGGGAAAGAGCAATACCTTCACCATCAGTCTTCAGGCCCCTGGGCAGGGGCATCCCACCGGTGGAGGTGGTGTGGGGGTTTACCCCACGGGCGGAGGTGTAGGAGGTGGGGGGAAGGGCGGTAACAATGCTGCCAGTCCGAGAATGGACAGGAAGAAGGTGAGAAGACGCACATCACGAAGCAGCACTCAGGTACATCACAGCAGGTTGCTTGTTACACTGGTGATGGGATAGTTGGAGTATGCTTGTTACACTGGTGATGGGATAGTTGGAGTATGCTTGTTACACTGGTGATGGGATAGTTGGAGGTTAGCTGGAGCAGGTTGCTTGTTACACTGGTGATGGAGGTAGTTGGAGGTTAGCTGGAGTATGCTGCTTGTTACACTGATGATGGGGGTAGTTGGAGGTTAGCTGGAGTATGCTTGTTACACTGGTGATGGGGGTAGTTGGAGGTTAGCTGGAGTATGCTGCTTGTTACACTGATGATGGGGGTAGTTGGAGGTTACCTGGAGTATGCTTGTTACACTGATGATGGGGGTAGTTGGAGGTTAGCTGGAGTAGGCTGCTTGTTACACTGGTGATGGGGGTAGTTGGAGGTTAGCTGGAGTAGGCTGCTTGTAACACTGATGATGGAGGTAGTTGGAGGTTAGCTGGAGTAGGCTGCTTGTTACACTGGTGATGGGGGTAGTTGGAGGTTAGCTGGAGTAGGCTGCTTGTTACACTGGTGATGGGAGTAGTTGGAGGTTAGCTGGAGTAGGCTGCTTGTAACACTGATGATGGAGGTAGTTGGAGGTTAGCTGGAGTAGGCTGCTTGTTACACTGGTGATGGGGGTAGTTGGAGGTTAGCTGGAGTAGGCTGCTTGTTACACTGGTGATGGGGGTAGTTGGAGGTTAGCTGGAGTATGCTGCTTGTAACACTGATGATGGAGGTAGTTGGAGGTTAGCTGGAGTAGGCTGCTTGTTACACTGGTGATGGGGGTAGTTGGAGGTTAGCTGGAGTATGCTTGTTACACTGGTGATGGGGGTAGTTGGAGGTTAGCTGGAGTAGACTGCTTGTTACACTGGTGATGGGGGTAGTTGGAGGTGAGTTGGAGTATGCTTGTTACACTGGTGATGGGGGTAGTTGGAGGTTAGCTGGAGTAGGCTGCTTGTTACACTGGTGATGGGGGTAGTTGGAGGTTAGCTGGAGTAGGCTGCTTGTTACACTGGTGATGGGGGTAGTTGGAGGTGAGTTGGAGTATGCTTGTTACACTGGTGATGGGGTTAGTTGGAGGTTAGCTGGAGTAGACTGCTTGTTACACTGGTGATGGGGGTAGTGTGAGGTTAGCTGGAGTAGACTGCTTGTTACACTGGTGATGGGGGTAGTTGGAGGTTAGCTGGAGTAGGCTGCTTGTTACACTGGTGATGGAGGTAGTTGGAGGTTAGCTGGAGTATGCTTGTTACACTGGTGATGGGGTGAGTTGGAGGTTAGCTGGAGTATGCTTGTTACACTGGTGATGGGGGTAGTTGGAGGTTAGCTGGAGTAGACTGCTTGTTACACTGGTGATGGGGGTATTTGGAGGTTAGCTGGAGTATGCTTGTTACACTGGTGATGGGGGTAGTTGGAGGTTAGCTGGAGTATGCTTGTTACACTGGTGATGGGGGTAGTTGGAGGTTAGCTGGAGTAGGCTGCTTGTTACACTGGTGATGGGGGTAGTTGGAGGTTAGCTGGAGTAGGCTGCTTGTTACACTAATGATGGGGGTAGTTGGAGGTTAGCTGGAGTATGCTGCTTGTAACACTGATGATGGAGGTAGTTGGAGGTTAGCTGGAGTAGACTGCTTGTTACACTGGTGATGGGGGTAGTTGGAGGTTAGCTGGAGTAGGCTGCTTGTTACACTGGTGATGGGGGTAGTTGGAGGTGAGTTGGAGTATGCTTGTTACACTGGTGATGGGGGTAGTTCGAGGTTAGCTGGAGTAGACTGCTTGTTACACTGGTGATGGGGGTAGTTGGAGGTTAGCTGGAGTAGGCTGCTTGTTACACTGGTGATGGGGGTAGTTGGAGGTTAGCTGGAGTATGCTTGTTACACTGATGATGGGGGTAGTTGGAGGTTAGCTGGTGTAGGCTGCTTGTTACACTGGTGATGGGGGTAGTTGGAGGTTAGCTGGAGTATGCTTCTAACACTGATGATGGGGGTAGTTGGAGGTTAGCTGGAGTATGCTTGTTACACTGGTGATGGGGGTAGTTGGAGGTTAGCTGGAGCAGGCTGCTTGTTACACTGGTGATGGGGGTAGTTGGAGGTTAGCTGGAGTAGACTGCTTGTTACACTGGTGATGGGGGTAGTTGGAGGTTAGCTGGAGTATGCTTCTAACACTGATGATGGGGGTAGTTGGAGGTTAGCTGGAGTATGCTTGTTACACTGGTGATGGGGGTAGTTGGAGGTTAGCTGGAGCAGGCTGCTTGTTACACTGGTGATGGGGGTAGTTGGAGGTTAGCTGGAGTAGACTGCTTGTTACACTGGTGATGGGGGTAGTTGGAGGTTAGCTGGAGTAGGCTGCTTGTTACACTGATGATGGGGGTAGTTGGAGGTTAGCTGGAGTATGCTGCTTGTTACACTGATGATGGGGGTAGTTCGAGGTTAGCTGGAGTATGCTGCTTGTTACACTGATGATGGGGGTAGTTGGAGGTTAGCTGGAGTATGCTTGTTACACTGGTGATGGGGGTAGTTGGAGGTTAGCTGGAGTATGCTTGTAACACTGATGATGGGGGTAGTTGGAGGTTAGCTGGAGTATGCTTGTTACACTGGTGATGGGGGTAGTTGGAGGTTAGCTGGAGTAGGCTGCTTGTTACACTGGTGATGGGGGTAGTTGGAGGTTAGCTGGAGTAGGCTGCTTGTTACACTGATGATGGGGGTAGTTGGAGGTTAGCTGGAGTAGGCTGCTTGTTACACTGGTGATGGGGGTAGTTGGAGGTTAGCTGGAGTAGGCTGCTTGTTACACTGGTGATGGGGTAGATGTAGTTTAGTTGCAGTAGTTGTAGTAGTAGTTGTTGTTGTAGATTTAGATATGTGCATGTCTCCATGGTGTCTTGCCGTATCCTGTTTTAGATCATGCTTGATTGCAAATGTGAAAAAATGTGAGGGTCCCTTGCTAGCGATATGTGGACATACTGGAGTTGATTGTCACTTAGATTCACTGTTCAAACTTCCCACAATGACATTCTCCCAATAACCTCACCTAACTTTGTGAGAAGAATTAACCCTGTTACTGAACTGAACAGGGTGTCTGGGTGTTGTCATTTGTTGATGATAAACTTCCGGATGACCTAAATGCATAAATTTCATGACATTTTTGCCAAGGGTTTGGCACATACATTAATTTGGTGAAGTATTCAAGTCATGATTTGCAGTTAAGTGGTTTATGGGATATTTGCATTTAAGGATTGAAGTTGTATTTGTTGACGTTCATCAGCTGATGAAGACAGTGCCTCACGTGAGCCAATTCCATGATGACATGTCTTCTTATCATCAAAAACTGGCTCCCACAGGAGATATCGCTTGGGTTAGATCAAGCAATATCTACACTGTAGATATCGCTGCCATGAAATTGCATCACAATTCTTTGCAGACCATTGTGATGTCATTGGTTACCATGACATCATATCAAATGACATCGCTAATGGCTCTGCTACTGAAGCTGTTAGCAGTACTTTTTACACTTAAGACACTGTTTGTTACTGTGCCAGCCCCAGTCAGTTTGTTAAAGAAAGTAGTTTCGGCTCTTATATAAGATAGCTATGTTTATTAATCACAAAGAACAATGAAGAAGGAAGGTTCGTTGTGTCATTGTTTTATCATGATGTCATTTCTAGAGATTTGAACATGCGCTCTCAACTTGATGACGTAAATAGGACAACATTATTTTGAGAGGGAAGTGTCTTGTGAGTTGTTCCCCATAGATGTAGCCATCGACAGAGTAGATAAACGCAATTGCAGAACATTCTCTTCCGAAAGTGGGAGAGATATGATAATCAGTATAAGGAGAAAAGGTACAGATAATCGCCATGAAGATTTTGAGAATATGTGGGAAAGATCAAATTTACCCCCCACCTGTTCATAAAATTGACTTGTCTGACATTGACGGGGTCAGATTCCATTATTTAATACGGGGAAATATTTTTAAAGCTTGAAAGTGCGTCTATTACCCATGGATTGTGACATTAGCAACATGGTGGACGACTATCCCAATATATGGTCTATTGCAAGTTAGGTTAGTTTTATTAGGTACATAAGAAATTATAGATGAAAGAATGCATGCAATATATGAAATATTATTGCAATAAATTGTAATATGAAAGGCCAGTACCCATCACTACTAACAGGCACTGCATGTTTTGAGCTTTGAAAGCACTCACAACAATTTGTCACTAAAAATGATTGTGTGATTTCTTCAAATGCTGTTATATCTTTAAGCTAATTGGTGATTTCAGATTAACATTGTAGAAAACACAGTACAGATTTTCGTAATGTTGGCACAGCATTTTTTGTGAAAGATTTCAATTCCAATCATAACCTCTGACCTGATTGTAGAGTTCATTATAACACACAAGTTGTTTTTGATAGCTGCCAATTTTGACATGACCACAGGTATTTTGAACAAAGTGATCGTGTATAGATCATGTGTGTAGTATCTGTATGCAAGGGTAAATCGAAAAATCTGTGGCCTCAAGAATCAAAATTACTCACCACTTTGATTTTAATATGATCAATCCACTTTGTCCAGTGATTCTCCATGATATTCTGGGTGCTGTTGTACAAAGAGATATTTGCTCTAAGGTGAACGTAACTCCCATTCCTTAACATACACTTACGAGAGTCGAAGCGCTAACATTGTTTTGTACAATGGCACCCAGGTCTTCATCCTGGTCACCCAAAGGCCTTGACACTGGCAGTCACCTCATCATGACTGGCTAAAACTCTAGCATGCAGGTGTGATTTTTGGTTAGAGAAGAGATGACAGTCAGAGGGTTCTAGGTCAGGAGAGTAATGGCATTGGAAAGTATTTCTAACCCACCATACCCCTGAAGATCAGGGTTAAAATAGGTCTTCAGCAACCCATGCTTGCCGTAAGAGACAACTATACTTGTTGTAAGAGGCGACTATGCTTGTTGTAAGAGGCAACTATGCTTGTTGTAAGAGGCAACTATGCTTGTTGTAAGAGACAACTATACTTGTTGTAAGAGATAACTATGCTTGTTGTAAGAGGCGACTATGCTTGTTGTAACAGACAACTATACTTGTTGTAAGAGGCGACTATGCTTGCCGTAAGAGACAACTATACTTGTTGTAAGAGGCGACTATGCTTGCCATAAGAGACAACTATGCTTGTTGTAAGAGACAACTATGCTTGTTGTAAGAGGCGACTATGCTTGTTGTAAGAGGCTACTATGCTTGTTGTAAGAGGCGACTATGCTTGTTGTAAGAGACAACTATGCTTGTTGTAAGGGGCGACTATGCTTGTTGTAAGAGACAACTATGCTTGTTGTAAGAGGCTACTATGCTTGTTGTAAGAGGCAGCTATGCTTGTTGTAAGAGGCGACTATGCTTGTTGTAAGAGGCGACTATGCTCATTGTAAGAGGCGACTATGCTTGTTGTAAGAGGCGACTATGCTTGTCGTAAGAGGCGACTATGCTTGTTGTAAGAGGCAGCTATGCTTGTTGTAAGAGGCGACTATGCTTGTAAGAGGCGACTATGCTTGTTGTAAGAGGCAGCTATGCTTGTTGTAAGAGGCGACTATGCTTGTTGTAAGAGACAACTATGCTTGTTGTAAGGGGCGACTATGCTTGTTGTAAGAGGCTACTATGCTTGTTGTAAGAGGCAGCTATGCTTGTTGTAAGAGGCGACTATGCTTGTTGTAAGAGACAACTATGCTTGTTGTAAGAGGCGACTATGCTTGTAAGAGGCGACTATGCTTGTTGTAAGAGGCAGCTATGCTTGTTGTAAGAGGCGACTATGCTTGTCGTATGAGGCGACTATGCTTGTTGTAAGAGGCAGCTATGCTTGTTGTAAGAGACAACTATGCTTGTTGTAAGAGGCGACTATGCTTGTTGTAAGAGGCAGCTATGCTTGTCAGGCTCACTGACCTTTTTGATGCATGTCATTGTATCCCAATTATTTACAGACTATGGTCATATAGCTGGAATATTGCTGAGTGCAGCGTTATATGACTTACAAACAGACAAACAAAATGAAAGCCACAATCTGTCAGAGGTCAGGTTGCTGCACGTATAGGATAGTAATAATACGTACATACTGCTTACTGTCCCGGAGAACTGCACGTTGTGTTGTAAAATACGGTCTGCAGGGTCATGCAGTGGACAGTGTCCGCTTCAGTTACAGACGTAGCATCTTCATGACGAGGACCTAGGGCCATCTTCTGTGCTACTTCTGCCACGCTTAAATTCAAATACCATTTCATAACTAGTGAATATGGAGGGCAGTTACCCCCAGGCAGACTTTTCTTTTGTGATAGAGATGTTCTTAATCACAGCTAGTTTCTTGGTTTGCTCCATTTTCACAGCTTTTGTCACACAGCAGATTCTCTAGTGGACATCTCAATTAAAAAAGAAGCGGTTATCAGTCTAACATGAGTGTAATGCCATCCAAGAGAGGATTATCTTCCTACTTGTTGAACCCTCCCTTTAGTGCCTTTACAGAACAATATCTATAAGATTTACCCTTGTATATCGTGTATATTGTACTATTTATATACCCTGGCACAGACACTTAGTCAGGACCTGGTGGCCACATTTCCAAGTGTGGAGAGTACCCTTAGTTTGTGACCCAGGTAACAAGGGGACAGTTTGTGTCATCTTTATATTCCTGCTAAGACGCTAAGACTATCTTCGCAAACACTGACTGGTGTCCTGACTGGTATACTAACGATAAGATGTTGATCACTGATTTATCTGGTGTATGCCTGAGCTTTGGCTAGCTTACATGCTCCTTCTGTGTCATGCGGGATGAATCCAGAGTTCTGCCTTTTTTCTTAAAGTGTAATTAAAATGCATAAAATTTTATTATTTTAAACCAGATTTTGTATTCCTCTGGTATTGCTAACTGGCATGAAACCACTCACTCACTCACTCTGTTCTGGGTGTCAATGTTTAGTTCCTGGACCAGGCCATGCAAGATGAGCTACAAAGAATAAAAAACGATACACTTGGCAAGAAGAAGATGAGGGATGGGGGAGTCCCCATTCACAACCTGGCGGAGAAGCTGTCATATGCCAAGGTAGGTCACAGACAGTGGAACGCATTCCCTTTACTTGATCATGTTGATGTAATAGTGACATGTTTCTTAATCTTAGTGCTAAGACTGTTTCTTAATCTTAGTCCTAAGATTATTCCTTGATCTTAGTGCTCAGATTGTTCCTTGATCTTAGTGCTAAGACTGTTCCTTGATCTTAGTACTAAGATTGTTCCTTGATCTTAGTGCTAAGACTGTTCCTTGATCTTAGTGCTAAGACTGTTCTTTGATCTTAGTGCTAAGATTGTTCCTTGATCTTAGTGCTAAGATTGTTTCTTGATCTTAGTGCTAAGATTGTTCCTTGATCTTAGTGCTAAGACTGTTCCTTGATCTTAGTACTAAGATTGTTCCTTGATCTTAGTGCTAAGACTGTTCTTTGATCTTAGTGCTAAGACTGTTCTTTGATCTTAGTGCTAAGATTGTTTCTTGATCTTAGTGCTAAGACTGTTTCTTGATCTTAGTGCTAAGACTGTTTCTTGATCTTAGTGCTAAGACTGTTCCTTGATCTTAGTGCTAAGATTGTTCCTTGATCTTAGTGCTAAGACTCTTCCTTGATGTTAATGCTAAGATTGTTCCTTAACCTTAGTGCAAAGACTGTCATATGTCTGTGTTAAGGTTTGGGACTTGTGATTGTCTTAGCTCCACCATTGCTTAGTGGAACGGGGCCCCGATTCAGAAGTAAATTTCTTACATAAGGACATCAATGCATGGGTTGGCTGGGTCAGTTTGAAAAAAATCCTGACCTAGTATTGATTACTTACAGGCTGCTGAAATAATGCTGATTACGTCATAAACGACAATATTTTCCCTCTCACCTTCAACTTGTATCTTTAAACAATTATGGCTCTTCTCCTGTTATTGGGGGGGGAGGGGTTGGGGGCGTACTTATTTTATGAATTGACAATATCAGTTTAAATTTGCCACTCACTCACAGTTTGTCATTGTACCATCTGTACCCACAGCTGCAACCAGGGATGGACCCTGCAGCCGCCACCAATCCCAAGTTCAAGGACTCTCACAACTATGGCGGCGCCCCCCGCCGGACACGGAACCAGTATTATGGTGAGTTGCCCCGTCACTCCATCACAGGTGTCCTCTGGCTCCATCAGCAGCCTGCCTCCTACTCTCCGACTATATGCATGACCAGGGACTCATTCACTTTCAGCTCCTGTGTAAAACCATGATTCACATTGTCACTTCAGTTTCGTTAGGATTCACACATGATACGAGCTTACTCAGTGATGACATTTTATGGCTTAATAAAGAAAAAAATTTGCAAGTGAAGTTGTGGAATTTGATTGGCTAAGCAAGCAATCTTTTTTGTGTTTACCGTATTAGACGTACTAAGCGCCCAATGCGCTCTCAAAATTAGAAATAGGGGTCTCTTATTAGAATATTATTTGGGTGAAAAAAAAACAGTTGAAAGATAAATTTCGTGGTTTATGCTGACAGCCTGAAATGTGTATATACGACAGATATATTAATCCAGAATTTAATTGCCCATTATTAAGGGTGCATATAACACACGAGTGTGTATTATACGCGAATAGATAAGTCTTGTGTACATTGATCAATCGGAAGGGGTGCTGATTGGGATTGTTCACTTGTCAAAATATGAGCAAATATTGCCGTGGGGGCATATTAGAGCGGGGCGCTTATGAAGTCCAATACGGTATTTGTCCATAAACCAAAAAGTATTTGTGGGGGGGGGGGGGGGGGGGGGCTTGTGTGGGAATATTACGCTGAACAAAGTCACTCATTTACACAGTCTGCACACTGGGTTTAGGTTTTACTTCCTAAATGCAAACAATATTGATGTCAATTCTAAATAATTCAGTTGAGACTATGTCACGTTCTACATACTATCACCCTTTATCACTAAGTAATCTAAGAGACTGAATTCATGAATTTGATAAGTTCATCATGCTGTGGTTCCGAGTATATGGCTGTCAAAATAAGGGTTGGTTAGCAGTATGTTTGTGTAGGTGGCTGAGCGTCGGTGAAATGTGGGCGCCAAGTAGGACCAGAATAAGGCAAACAGGAATCACCAAATGTTTTCAGCAAAAAACAATGTTGCCAGGGGTGATAGCTACAAATCAATACGATCAATGTTAACTTGATGTGTCAGCAAAAGGTCTGAAAGAAACATAACAGTATTTTTTGTGATGACTGCAAAGTTAGAGACGCACCAGTCGGTAAATCATGGGGTATATGGGTGGAAAATATTCCTATCCATGACAAGTGTGTAGCTTGGCCTGTGTGAGGGTTTGGTGTGAATCATGTTGAGAACCAAGTGTGTGTTTTGTCAGATTCAGGCTATGACATACATGAAGCAAGCACATCACCAGGTAATGTAGACGTTCCAGCAGCATCCTGCTGGGTCCGTCAGGGGACCATCTCTGTCATCAGGAAACATGGCAGGTGCATCATGGGATAAACTCTGACACGACACACTTTTCAACTGTAACATATTCATTGTCTCAATTTTATGTCAATGGTTAAATAAAAGTTTTGGAAGTCCCAAAAGTAAGTTTGAACAGAATGATGAAATTAAATTACATATATGTACAAAGTTAAAAAAATGTATAATATGTAAATTATGGCGAGAAAGTGTTTTTTGTTTTTTTTAACTTCTTACTCCTTACAAAAGGTCTCAAATTTCACTAATTACTTTCAATTTGGAGCAACTTATTTTTTATTAATGTGTGTATCTTTCATTGCATTCTTATATGTGATATATTGACATGTATTTATGTACTGTATTTCCCATGATGCACCTGGCTATGGTTTTGTCTTGTTGCTGCTATTGCCCTGTTTTTTTGCATTGCACCGTTTCTGTTCGAACAGGGCACCAAAAAATTACATTTGTATGGATGAGATTTACATGTTACCTGTTTACCAAGTTTATCATGTTTATTATGTTAAAGTTACATTCATACTTTTGAGTTGTTACTCAAAGTTTCAAATGAAATATCTTAGTCGGCCATAATGTGTTTATTATAAACATTATGAAATTTGAAATATAGAGAGAGTAGGCAACATTGCCCTTTTTTATTTAAACTTTTTTTTTTGGACAGTAAAATACCAAACTGCATTGATCATTTCAAGACCCATTTTTAAACTTGTGGAATAATGTCATGTTTCTATTGAGAAAAACATAAAAATGGTGACTGAAGAAGCATTGTGACCTTCTATTCGAATGTCATCAGGATAGATAACTCTCGCTTTCTGCTGGTAGTGGGGAGACAGTGTAGCTTGGTTTAAGTGCCAAATCTTTCTCCTGACTTGCTTTATATTCTCTGCTCAAAGGAAAATAGAGTCGGTCTCGAGCTTCAAGTTCTGCTTTTACAGTTATAGTTTTATGACTTTGTTGTACATTGTGCTTTATTTGGGAAACTGTTCAGTTTCTAACCAGCTTGTATGAACAGAATAACATCTAGTTGAGAGTTTTAGAGCACAGATGTTGAAAACCGCACAGCTCATTAACCATTGATTGATGTGATTAGAGCAGACCAACAATTCAAATCTGAAACAAAATATTACATTTTAACCAGTTTCTTATTCTTTTTGATCCGTGATTTCTTTTCAGTTTTCAGTAATTCATTAGACAGTATAAGAAATTACAGAACAAATCTTTCATTTGAATATCAATTAGTTATTTCAATAAATAAATTGATCGCAACTAATTCCCATCCAAGGCCTTATTTTGATATGATTTAAAATTTTACTTTCTAGGCAATGTATTTACTTCAGATAATATGAAAATTTAATTTCTTCCATGAGTTTTAACTTTCGCTAAACAGATACATTTCCTTCCAGATTTCAGCTACTCTAGAGACATGAATCGCGACAATCGTCATCTAAGTCTCCAGACAAGGTCATATGCAAAGTATGTGGGTCACCAGCCGTATCACCTGAGGTCGGAGTCCCCATCGCACAACCACTATGCCCCCTGGTGAGTGAGGTCATTCATAGGGCAACAGTAGAAAATAAAGAGATATTTGCTGTCGTTTGTCGTCTGTATTCAGGGTGTGTTGTACAACTCAGTCTGGATATTGATTTATTGGCACAAGATTGTAGTTGGGTTTTTGTTGGTTTTGATAGACATGGTCTGAAAAATGCTGCACTCAGATCTGAGTGTGTAGAAAAATACCACGTCAGTCCTCACTTGGTACACGGAAAGTTGCAGCAGTATCACGAAGGGTAGATTTGCTTTCATGCATCCGGCGTAGTTTTTATACCACAAGCCGAAGGCTTACCAACATGTTAAAATATGATTGAGCTGAGGGTAACTTGTGTGTCACGTGACTCGGACAAATCCTGCGACTTTTTGCTTCAAAGCAGGGTATAAGGGATTTGTTCTCCTGCTGAGAGAGTTGTTTCCCGCGAAGGCAGGATTCATAGAATTTTTATATCAGTCTGTATGCACAATGATAAATATTAAAAATTCAAAGTAGGATGTCAAAGTTTTAACTTTAATGGGGGGCAGTGGGGTAGCCTAGTGGTTAAAGTGTTCGCTCGTCATACCAAAGACCCGGGTTCGATTCCCCACATGGGTAATATTGCTAAAAGCGGCTTAAAACAATACTCACTCACTCTAACATTACAGGGTGTTGCTACTTGATATTACCTCTGTGAAAGAAGCAATTGTATATATATTCTTGCAGTCTGTGGCAAAAACCTCCGACTCTACAAACTCTGGGCCTCAATTTGAATGTCATCATATTGCATTTATTAGCTGATTTCACAAGACCAAACAGAATTTTACTAGACTCTGGCGTCGGACTAGTGGCTGAAATCGCAGACTGTTCTTGTCATTGACTGATAACCAGGCAACCTAGGACTATGTCACTTTGTTGTATTGTAACATTTGCAGAAATTCTGCTTTATACAAGTTTTGTTCAATACCATAGTGGAGACATCAGGATAGAGTTGGTCTCTAGTAACCTAGGCTTGAAGTGGAAGGGGGGATATAGGAATGGGTGCCGTCTGTCCATCCGTCTGTCCATCCGTCACTTTTCGTTTCCGGAGCAGAACTAAAAAAACATCAGGCATACTGTAAATCTTGAAATTAAATGCAAAAAATGAGAATGGTCTATTTGTTCGCATTAATGCCAGTCAACAGAATAAACATTTAAACTGTGTGTTGTTTTTAGGAAAACACTGTTTATAAGTAGGTAAAGCTTTACTCAGTGCTAATAAGCTGTGCTATTTGCTGTTTGATTGGATTAAGGTAAGGATGGATTAAGGTAAGGATGGGTATCATTCCACTGGGGATGGGGTGGTTTTTTTTGTCGCATTGACTTTGAGTTGCATTTTTGGCTATGGGTCAGCAGTCGTATTTATTTGGAGACGCATTAATTTCCAGATTTACAGTATCTTAACCAAACGTGGCACATAGATAGGTCTTGTGGTGAACTGGTGACTTTTGATAGGTTGGGATTTTAAAAAAATCATTTGTCAAGTTTCCATGGCAACGATTTTGACTTCGACGGTAGTGCTCCTTTCCGAAGCAGATCTTGAAAACTGTAGAATATTTCTTCACCAAACTTGGCACATATAGAGGTCTAATGGTAATTTGGTGCCTTTTAATCGTTTGGGAATTTTGAAATATTTATTTTTTGAGATTCTTTAGCAACAACTCACAAGCGGACATGTCATATTGGCGGCAGAAATGAGACGATGTTGATTGCGAGGTCTATATTGGATCGTGTGGTCTGACTCGATGACTTGGTTGATTTGCGCATCAACATATCCCAACAATGTGTGATGTTGCTCTTAATATTGTCTTGTCCAGATTATATTATTTATTGTTAAAATATTGAAAACCAAGAAATGAGCATGATGCACATTAGATGTATAGTTGTGCTGTGGCAGCGTCTAGGTGTGGTGCATAGTACTGCTTGCTATTTCAGGCGCGGGGTAGAGACACCTGGCGCCAGTGAGAGATATAATGGAGCTTCCATGCTGAGTCTTGCCCGGAAAAAGAAGAAGCAGAAGTTCTTGCAGGTAGCTGGATCAGTGTATTAGTGATGTCACAGAACCAGTGTGATTAACTTGTTACTTGGATATAGTCAACAATCTTATTCAAATCAGATCTTTTACTCCGATGAGACACCTCTGAATGATGATCTGAAGACTCCTCTGTAGGAGAATTCTTAATTTTTGGCATGAGTGAGCGAAAGCATTCAACCAGTTTACCTGATTTCTGTTTCTCGATAATAAGCTATAATGACAAGTTTGGAAAGTAGAACGTCTTGGCACCATTGTAGTGCTGTGGATATGTCAGGTATCCTGTCGTTTCTGAGTGCTGTCAGATCTACACCAAAAAGGGAATACTGATGTCATTGAAGGAATGTTTGTGTTCTGTGTGAGTTACATTTGAGCTGGTTATACAAAGGGAAGCTGAAACCTTTGAGCAAGCTTGATTGCTCCATCTTCTATGTAGGTATTCTTAGATAGTAATGCAGAGAGATATGGTATTGGAGTCAAATATTTCTCTCCTTTTTAGATTGTATATTCATATTGGTATGTTTTGTGTATAGTTTTATTTACACAGGTGTTGACACTAGGTGTGAGAGAAAACAAATACCCTTTTCCAGGTTTTTACTTCCGGGTGAGAATAGGTCCCCAGCACCCCATGCTTCTTGTACAAGGGCAGGTGATCAAGCTTGGTGACTTGGCTGATTGTGTGTCATTGTGTCCTCATAGCATGGGACATTGCTCATGATATCAATCACTAAATTGCCTGGTCCAGTGTCGATCATTGCTGACCATGCTATCAATCCCTAGTTGTCTTGTCCAGAATCAATTATGGACACGGCTGTGATGATTTAAGTGAAATGTTGTTGACTCACACAGTCGACCGCCCCCGTGGTCTGATGGTAGAGTGTCAGCCCGGAGAGCTGAAGGTCTGGTGTTCGATCCCTGGTCATGTCAAACCAAAAGACGTTAAAAGATGGTATTTGTTGTTACCCTGCCTGGCTGGGGCTAAAACTGGTCAGCTCGGAGTCAGTAAACCGTGTCTGGGTGGGGTTTTCGTGTTAAACATGGTATCTCAGTGGGTGAGCACTATAAAATCGACATTAGTCCAGACTAGCACAGACCTTTGAAGATTCCGGGGTAGAGTAGGTCTTCAGCAACCCATGCTTACCGTAAAAGGTGACTCTGCTTGTCGTAAAAGGCGACTAACGGGATCAGGTGGTCAGGCTCACTGACTTGGTTGATGCATGTCATTGATCCCAATTGCGTCTGGTCCAAACTCGATTATTTACAGACCGCTGTCATACAGCTGGAATATTGCTGAGTGCGGCGTTAAACAACAAAGCAACCAACCAACCAGACTAACACAAATGCGCACACATGCTTGATGCTATATCAGTGCAATTATAGCTCTTGGAGGTTTCCCTTTTCTCACTTACTCCTTCTTTCCATAGAATATCAATCCTGACCTGGAAGATGGGCGTCTCTCTCCGTCGGTGCCCACGAGGAACGCTTCTCGCATGTCACGGGCTGAGGTGGACTGGAAGGAAGACGGGGAAGTGGCATGTGAGGCGTACACGCCCAGAGACCCACCCTCTCAGAAGGATGGTGCATACCGGGATGTAGGGGGCCGGGACAGAAAGCAGCACTACAAGCAGGCAGTCCAGTTGAGGAAGGTCACCCAGACACCAGTTGACAGGGTGTGTAGATTGTAGAGATGGCACCAGTAGACAGGGTGTGTAGATTGTAGAGGTGGCACCAGTAGACAGGGTTTGTAGAGGTGACACCAGTAGACAGGGTTTGTAGAGGTGACACCAATAGACAGGGTGTGTAGATTGTAGAGGTGACACCAATAGACAGGGTGTGTAGAGGTGACACCAGTAGACAGGGTGTGTAGAGGTGACACCGGTAGACAGGGTGTGTAGAGGTGACACCAGTAGACAGGGTGTGTGAGGTGACACCAGTAGACAGGGTGTGTAGAGGTGACACCAGTAGACAGGGTGTGTACATTGTAGAGGTGACACCAATAGACAGGGTGTGTAGAGGTGACACCAGTAGACGGGGTGTGTAGAGGTGACACCAGTAGACAGGGTGTGTACATTGTAGAGGTGGCACCGGTAGACAGGGTTTGTAGAGGTGGCACCAGTAGACAGGGTGTGTGTGGCGACACCAGTAGACAGGGTGTGTGAGGCGACACCAGTAGACAGGGTGTGTAGAGGTGACACCAGTAGACAGGGTGTGTACATTGTAGAGGTGACACCAATAGACAGGGTGTGTAGAGGTGGCACCAGTAGACAGGGTGTGTGAGGTGACACCAGTAGACAGGGTGTGTAGAGGTGACACCAGTAGACAGGGTGTGTACATTGTAGAGGTGACACCAGTAGACAGGGTGTGTAGAGGTGACACCAGTAGACGGGGCATGTAGATTGAAGAGGTGACACAAGTAGACATGGTGTGTAGAGATGACAACAGTAGACAGGGTGTGTAGAGGTGACACCAGTAGACAGGGTGTGTAGAGGTGACACCAGTAGACAGGGTGTGTAGAGGTGACACAAGTAGACATGGTGTGTAGAGATGACAACAGTAGACAGGGTGTGTACATTGTAGAGGTGACACCAGTAGACAGGGTGTGTACATTGTAGAGGTGACAGCAGTAGACAGGGAATGTAGAGGTGACACCAGTAGACAGGGTGTGTAGAGGTAACACCAGTAGACAGGGTGTGTAGATTGTAGAGGTGACACCAGTAGACAGGGCATGCAGATTGTAGAGGTGACACCAGTAGACAGGGTGTGTAGAGGTGACACCAGTAGACAGGGTGTGTAGAGGTGACACCAGTAGACAGGGCATGCAGATTGTAGAGGTGACACCAGTAGACAGGGTGTGTAGAGGTGACACCTGTAGACAGGGTGTGTAGAGGTGACACCAGTAGACAGGGTGTGTAGAGGTGACACCAGTAGACAGGGTGTGTAGAGGTGACACCAGTAGACAGGGTGTGTAGAGGTGACACCAGTAGACAGGGCATGCAGATTGTAGAGGTGACACCAGTAGACAGGGTGTGTAGAGGTGACACCAGTAGACAGGGTGTGTAGAGGTGACACCAGTAGACAGGGTGTGTAGAGGTGACACCAGTAGACAGGGTGTGTAGAGGTGACACCTGTAGACAGGGTGTGTAGAGGTGACACCAGTAGACAGGGTGTGTAGAGGTGACACCAGTAGACAGGGTGTGTAGAGGTAACACCAGTAGACAGGGTGTGTAGATTGTAGAGGTGACACCAGTAGACAGGGTGTGTAGTGGTGACACCAGTAGACAGGGTGTGTAGAGGTGACACCAGTAGACAGGGCATGCAGATTGTAGAGGTGACACCAGTAGACAGGGTGTGTAGAGGTGACACCAGTAGACAGGGTGTGTAGAGGTGACACCGGTAGACAGGGTGTGTAGAGGTGGCACCAGTAGACAGGGTGTGTAGAGGTGACACCAGTAGACAGGGTGTGTAGAGGTAACACCAGTAGACAGGGTGTGTAGATTGTAGAGGTGACACCAGTAGACAGGGCATGCAGATTGTAGAGGTGACACCAGTAGACAGGGCATGCAGATTGTAGAGGTGACACCAGTAGACAGGGTGTGTAGAGGTGACACCAGTAGACAGGGTGTGTAGAGGTGACACCAGTAGACAGGGTGTGTAGAGGTGACACCAGTAGACAGGGTGTGTAGAGGTGACACCGGTAGACAGGGTGTGTAGTGGTGACACCAGTAGACAGGGTGTGTAGATTGTAGAGGTGACACCAGTAGACAGGGCATGCAGATTGTAGAGGTGACACCAGTAGACAGGGTGTGTAGTGGTGACACCAGTAGACAGGGTGTGTAGAGGTGACACCAGTAGACAGGGCATGCAGATTGTAGAGGTGACACCAGTAGACAGGGTGTGTAGAGGTGACACCAGTAGACAATGTGTGTAGAGGTGACACCGGTAGACAGGATGTGTAGAGGTGGCACCAGTAGACAGGGTGTGTAGAGGTGACACCAGTAGACAGGGTGTGTACATTGTAGAGATGGCACCGGTAGACAGGGTTTGTAGAGGTGGCACCAGTAGACAGGGTGTGTGTGGCGACACCAGTAGACAGGGTGTGTGAGGCGACACCAGTAGACAAGGTGTGTGAGGTGACACCAGTAGACAGGGTGTGTAGAGGTAACACCAGTAGACAGGGTGTGTAGATTGTAGAGGTGACACCAGTAGACAGGGTGTGTGTGGCGACACCAGTAGACAGGATGTGTGAGGCGACACCAGTAGACAGGGTGTGTGAGGTGACACCAGTAGACAAGGTGTGTAGATTGTAGAGGTGACACCAGTAGACAGGGCATGCAGATTGTAGAGGTGGCACCAGTAGACAGGGTGTGTAGATTGTAGAGGTGGCACCAGTAGACAGGGTGTGTAGATTGTAGAGGTGGCACCAGGAGACAGGGTGTGTAGAGGGGACACCTGTAGACAGGGTGTGTGAATCGACACCAGTAGACATGGTGTGAGGCGACACCAGTGAACACCATCAGTAACTGGTTTGCCTGGCCCAGACTCAGGAATTTACAGGCTGCCATGACAAAGCTGGAACATTGCTGACCAGGCCAATATATTCACAACATTCACTCCTGTTCTCTTCCCACTTTAAGGACCACAGGAGTACATTTGTAAAGCTATTCTTGGTCTCCCACTTGCTACAAAATGTCAGGGGGCCCCGGGTAGCCTAGTGGTTAAACTGTATGCTCGTCACGCCGAAGGCCCAGGTTCGATTCCCCACATTGGTACAATGTGTGAAGCCCATTTCTGGTGTACCCTGCCTGGAATATTGCTAAAAGCGGCGTAAAACCATAATCCATATGTCAGAAACTAGCTCCCTCATTGTGACATAGCTCTCACTCTGTACCATCTTCTTTGACCAGGGTGTGCGTCTACAGCCCATACAAAAATCATTACATCGTGGCAACTCCCCAGAAAACTCACCCCCAAGTAAAACTTACCCAAAGACTGAGCAAGACTCAAGGACCCTCACATCATTATCCGGGACGGAGCTGAGGACGGGGCCGAAGTCAAGGCCATCCTCCGTCATGGCGGACGAACCACCAGAGGGCGGGGTCGCCTCCCCCCGCAACAGTGACCTCCGACCTGTCAAAGGCGGCAAATCAATCAAAACGTCGGACTATCGGGGTTACCAGGACCCATACATGTGAAAAGTACGGGGCCTGCTGGTTGTGTCAAGCTGGACTCGGACGAGACAGAGTGGCTGCCATCACTATGTAGGGAGTGTTAGTTTTTGTAAACCTGACATCCAGACACATCACTCCATGACTCAGATAATTTGAATCAAGTTTGTTTCACACTGGGAGACAAATCTCAAACAGGCCTGAAAGATTTATTAATTGTGGTTATGAATTAAGAGTTTTATATTATGGTTATGATATTTGATATTATTTTACTGTTACGGATTCATTTATGAGTTAAGGCATTATGCAGTGTTAAATGATGCTCTGCACTGTAAATTTGTTGCAGTGTATGTTGGTTTTTTTAAGTACACGTAAGGCCACAATATATTAATTATTAGATTTCATCTAAACTTTTTAAAAATGTTGGTTGGGAGGCATATCTTTTATTAAACCATTCACGACATTTGTGTACAATAGAGTCAATAAGATCTTCAGTCAAACAGAAAGGAACACACATTTCCAAATTGTCTTCTGGAAGTTCTTGAGAGGAATATTTAGTTTGGTGGGCGGGGATGAAAATCTAATAATTGTTTATGGCCTAAGGTGCGTTTCAATAAATGCTGTTAAATATTTTAAAAGACATAATTATACCATGAAGCTTATTCATATCTTCTGATGATGTGATCTGTTCAATATGAAGAATTTATGGGATTCTTTGAAATCCTAAGTTAATGCAGTTCATTTCATTATTTCAACAAAGCAATGTAAACTCAAACTGTCCTTGCATATGAATTGCTGTATGTGATATGAAATGTACAACAGAAAACCACAATATTGTATATTTCATCAGCTATATATTTTACTTAATGTAAAAGAACACATTTTTAAGAACTGTTTTGTTTTTGTTACTAATCAACAGAACTAACCGTCTCTTAACATTTGTTGTTCAAACTGATTGTTGTCTATATTTTCACAGAATTTGTCAGGTTTTTTAAGTTAACTGGTTCTTTTGTACTGTGAATCAGTGTCACATCTATCCTAAAGATTGTAACATCATACACATTGCTAAAGTATTAAACACGTTTCTGTACTGGTATCAAATGTATATTCACAGGTTTCATACCCCATAACAGATTATTCACTGTGTTTAGCTACATAAAGAGTGGTCACAAAGTTCAAAATTCACCAATGCAATGCAAATCCGGAAAAAATGGGAAATGTTATAATCAGTTTTGAAATCTGCATTCTTAACAGGAGCGACAGTATTTGCTACATCACTCTCGTAGCTGTATGGAGGTTTCTGAACACCACATCTTCTTGTGTAAACTTTAAAGACCAATTCACATGAATTTCAAGACTTTTTTTCCTTTAAATACTCAAGCAGTCACCTGTTTTGTCCAGCTTAATTCATCTACCAGACTTGCCGAATATTTCAGAAAGCAAATATACCTTCCCAAATACTGGGGAAAATCTGCTGTTGAACCTTTACGAGTAAAATATCGTTCCAGTATTCTTAGAATTGAAAGTGAAACTAATCTTCATACATCATGGAATGCTGTGTGCTTTGTATTAGTGGCTCTCCTGGGTTGAGAAGAGCCAATGACCTTTCAGGATAAATCCCTGGTTGAGAAGTGTTGTAAATACTATTCCGACAGAGTCCTCTGTGTGTTTCCACGTGTTGGCTTGTACGACAACTGTTCAACAATGTGACAATCACTGCACATTTCTTCCGTCCATTGCCATCACATTGCCCGTCCTGTCACCTTCCTCTCCGGGAAGTCGGGGGTCCAGCATTACGGGAAACCTACTCACAATGCCGCATTAGCCCCATTAGCCACATCATTCACTGTCCATTAGTTATGTATTTAGTTCTGTTCACATTTAACGGTATCTACCTCCAATAATTTATTCATTAGTACCTAGTTTTCTAGCAGGTAGTTTGTGCGTTAAGTTAGTCCTTTGTCCACTTGTGTTGTATTTGTATTCTGATGTAGGTTCCTATCAAACTGATCAAGTCCATGGATGTTGATGTTGGAACGCAAAAACTCATTTATCATTAAGTACAGCCCACCTTCTGTAGAAATCAGACTCCTTTGAAATATACATATTTTTGTGATTGATACTTAATGTTGAATCTGGAAAAATTCAAGCTGGTTTTTTTTATCATAATTTATCTTGCTCAGTTTGTAAAACAGGGAACTAGCGTCTTTATCAATCATCAATGGACATCTTCATTTACATACAATTAACATTTCAAATATAACTGATTTGAAATAACCAAAATATCCAATATTTTATCAAGAAATAATTTAACAAGTAAATCTTGAGGGAGAATAGATAGTCTCCAGTAACTGAAGTCGTCCCCGGGATGTCCCCACCAGTCATGTTCACGCCATCAGGTCAACACCAGAATTGTGTTCTTCACACCGTCGCCTCCAGCCATCATTCCCATCTCTCCGTCCATTCATTTCACTTTCAATTTTCAGTTGTATTGTTTGCTTTCCTAAAAGCCAACATTTGGCATATAAAATACTTTTATTATACATCTGTCTGTTTTTATTGTTCCAAGTATCATAAATCAGGGTTGACGTTTGTCAATATTTTGCACTGTCGGTAGTATGCCTACCCAGTCGTACAAAGCAAAGTTTGTAACTGGAAGCACACAATCCGATCTGTCCACACTTTGGAACGAGAAATGAAACCATTGTGGAAGGTCGTCCTGTGATCCTAAACTGTAACGTGGTGGTGGTGGTGGTGGTATAGCTTCAGGGGGACTTCGACCAGAAATAAGGTCTATTTGCCCAAACACATCAAATGAAGTTTTACAACCATAAATACAAGTAGATTTACTGCCCCAAAGGTATTAATTTACCTTAAAATGTATGACACTGTACATGATTACTGTGATGAAATGACATGATCGTCTCTTTAATGATTTGGATCAGAACATCGAGCAAACACAAGTTTGTTTAGGTAAAAGATGATGCTTGTTCATTAAGAAAGCAGAAAATCTAACAGAAAACAATATAAAATCGATACACCCGACGATATTAGTCACATACTGCAGTATTGCCCTTTGGATTGAAACGTACGGCATGTTGGGGCCCAGTTTTGCACAATACTTCAGATCATGGCTTATTACCTGTTGGAATGTCCTCATTATGACAACATGAGGAACCGTTTCTGGCGTAGTATCACTGCATTGGTCACACAGAGGGGATGCTTCCTTGTCAACACTTGTGTATGCATTTAAAGTCTCATATGATGACAAATTTTTAAAATTTGGTGATACAGAGATGGATGGCCTGGCCTGGTTTGTTGTTTTTTTTGGTTTAACGCCACACTCCGCAATATTCCAGCTATATGACGGCTGTCCGTAAATAATCGAGTCTGGACCAGACAATCCGGTGATTAATATCATGAGCATCGATCCACGCAATTGGGATCGATGACATTCATCAACCAAGTCAGCGAGTCTGACCACCCGATCCCGTTAGTCGCCTTTTACGGCAAGCACGGGTTGCTGAAGACCAATTCTACCCCGGAATCTTCACAGGTCCGAGGCCTGGTCAAAAAGTTCTAAGCTTGACTAACTTTCAACTATGGCCAAGACAAAGTGATCTAGTCAATGTAGTACATTGTTTGAGTAGTTCATTGCAAGTCTGTTGAGGCCGTTTGTATATTAATAACAGCCAGTTGAACGTGAACGTGATGGAAACAAATTGGAAAAGTACCCATCTTCGACTTGAGAGAAAAGTACATCCCAAGAAATTCATGACCACAGGTCAAGTGTATGGGGATAAGTGCCCTAGCCATTCCACTGTCTAACGTTAGACAGTTATGTATAAGGCTGGGAGAATAATCCTAATGATGACGCAAGGTCTTGACGTCTCAACTTCCATCAATGAAGATTCAATCAAGGAGGTAGGAAAACTTATGCTGTCAGATGGACATTTTGAAACTGTTCAACCAACCTGTTAGCTTTCTGACTATTCGTCACTATGCTGACAGTTGTGCCCATAGGAGATCTGTCATTTGTGCCATTCATCATCTTTGTACTTGACCAAATGACTTCAAGGGGTAAACCTATTCATTGTAGAGATGAGCGACTGCCAACTTGAACGTTTGGTGCTCTTAAAGTACTGTCGGAAATGCTAGAAAAAATGTCTTGACCATTATAAAAGGATAGATTTTGTCAGGCTATTGCTATTTAAATATCGAGTAACTACTAATCATGTGGTTTGAAGTATTTCAGTCACTAGGAGTCTTATCGACAAATTTAGAGGAACAAAATCCAATCCAAAACAGTAAGCTATGGGGTTTTCAGTTCATAGCAACAAGTATGATAAATGAAACAGAACGTATAGGGGTGGTCTCAAAAACAAAAACCCGGACGAGAAAGGACTTCACACAGCTTTGAAACAGAGTGATTAGGTGTATAGTGTATGCAAGCTTTATGAGCAGAAGTATCCCACGACTTGTAAAGTTTAGGAGGAAATTATAGATTGGGACTGCATTAAATATTGCTCTCCACGAGATGGGATTTCGATACACTGCACATGGCGATGACCGAGCAGTTTTTAGGGGAAAATGTTCCATCCTGTCTGAGGTCACATTATCCCTGCACTATTCATAACTATTGCAGTCTGGGCTTCCAGGTAATTTACCTTGATGAAACCTGGGAGAATAAGAATCATTCCACGGACTACATGTGGCTACCGTCAGATGGACGAAAAGCACCCATGGTACCATCAGGTAAAGGTAATCGTGTCATTCTTTTGCACGCCGAAACCGTGATCTTGGGCTAATTGATGGATGTGAGAGTTTTCCAGGCTAACCCAAACACTGGTGATTATCATCAAGAAATGAATGGTGATGTGTTCATAGACTGGTTGGAACATCAGCTACAGCCCAACCTACAGGATCATGGTTAACGCCAGTTTTAACGTCCGGGGACCTGATACTGTCAGGCCAACCCTGAGTAGTCTGAAGGCGACCATGCAGGAATATCCGACACCTTGCTATGTCCACATCAGACAATCTAAAGTTCAACTCCTGGAGACAATTCTGAATAAGAAACCAGAAAAGTACAAGAAATGTCCTTGCGCCACAACACCGTCGCATTGTCTTATACGAACGACAATCAGACATTGTGAGCTGAACCCAATAGAGCCGATCTTGGCCAACTGTACAGGGTTCGTGGCAAGACATAACACAACATTCAAATCAAATGTCAGAGGGAGGATCAACCCAGTCTTTGCTATCAGCCTTGTTCCGTCAGTTATAATACCTTTGGGTGATAGTACAGGATCGTATAAATCATCAGCTGAGTCAACGCAATCTGACGCAGAACATCAAATACGTCTCCATTCTATCAACTACCCTATCAGCTCATATCTCAAAGTACAATTACGGCAATATTTTGAGACCACCCCAAACTCAGGTGACATTTGCACCTATGAGAATGTACAGGTGTTCCATATATGCATGACAACACACAAATATTTTCTAAGTTTATCATCTTTTTACCTGTAAAAGTACATTTTAAAGCTAATCACAGTGTCAGCTAGGATAGGCTAGATTAGGTCGATTTGGGTTATTTTGATATATGCTATTTTATAACCCTATGACGCATATCATCTAAATATAGCCAGAAAATCATTTTTCTAGCATTTCCAACAGTACTTGACAATGCTTTTACTGGAACCCATGGGACACAAAATCACGTGGGAGAGCATACCTTATTGTAATCTTTTTTCCTTGACCGTAATCTAAATTTACCTTGGTAATATTGTTAATCAATTTAATTCCGAAAGATAGCAATGTAACACTGCCTAGGCCCATATGAGCCGAACAGCGAGTGCGGCTATCCACGCTTCACTGCCAAAATGTAACATGAAGCTGTGCAGAGTTGTGTCCCTTAGCTGCCCGAGTTTGAACTCCGGGTTTGTCCTGATTGCGATCACTTGCACCAGGATGACCCGCTGTGATGACTGAAATAGGTGAAGTGAAATTGGGTTTAACATTGCGTCCAAGATTATTGCACTTATATAGCAACGTGCATGCACGTGTGTGTGTGTGTGTGTGTGTGTGTGTGTGTGTGTGTGTGTGTGTGTGTGTGTGTGTGTGTGTGTGTGTGTGTGTGTGTGTGTGTGTGTGTGTGTGTGTGTGTGTGTGTGTGTGTGTGTGTGTGTGTGTGTGTGTGTGTGTGTGTGTGTGGTTGCTTGTACTAGTCCGGACTGATGCTGATTTATAGCGCTAGCCCACTGAGATACCTTGCCGCAGTTTAACATAAATACCCCACTCAGACACAGTACACTGACTCCGAGCCGACCAGTCCTTGCTTTAGCCCCTTATTGCCGAGCACCAGACAGGGTAACAACAAGTACCATCTTTTAACGTCTTTTGGTATGACGCGGCCGGGGTGTGACTGATATTAGGTTTTGACAAGGACCTGTCAATGCTGAATGTGCCAGTATCGCACCGCTTCAAAAAGTAGGGATACTTGTGTCTCAGCATGTTCCAGCTATATCATGGCAGCCTGGGGAAAAACTGAAGGAGGGTACGATGACCAGCTTTTGGCCATGTTGTGGGTTGTCACTGCTGACTCCAAAGACAACAAACAATAGAAAATGTTTTTGATATTTTTTTCTTCTTTTTTTTTGTCCTTTGTGCAGCTAGTACCAACTACATCATTCTGTCTAATATAAAGTTAAAGGTTTTGTCACACTGAATAAAAGAATAGGAACATTTCCATGATGAAGCAACACTGTATGGAAAAAAGGACTTGAATTGAACTTTATCTTGCAGGAATAATAGCACCAAGCTCTCCCTTTCGCCCAGAAATAATGAAAAACAAATTACTAGAATCATTTACAGATATAAATATATCAAATCACTTGAGCACATAATACAGATTAAATGGAGTACCCGGTACACATTTTTTTTTCAATTTCATTCTTCTGTACTTTAACATCACGTGAAAAATCATGAAACAGAAACCGTCACTTTATAAAATAAATCAGCTGGGAAATACAACACTTTTATATATATATATATATACAGTTTATCATTTATTTTACTTCAGAATGTCATTAAGAAATGTAATAATTTTCACTAAATTATTGCTGGTCAAAAACAAATAAAATTTTCAATGACATTTTCTATACTAAAACCTAAATGGGATCAAAATAATGTACCATTTGATGTAAAATAAATAATTGTGATTATTTTAGAAATATACATGGTTATTTCAAATGAACAAAAACCAATCCAATCTCCCAGATAGCGGTATGTACAAGAGCCTCTCCTTAAGATGAATGTAATGTATGTACATGAAAAGGGTTGTCTTTTTCTATACAAACTAATATTGCCAGAAAGTGACTGAATGAGACATTATTTGGTAGTCTAACATAAATCAAACTTTGAATAAAGGCACTGTCACCACACACAAAGTGCTAGTTCTAAATCATATTGTATGCATCACAAACTTCACAATTTCATGCTAATGGGCACTTAACAGTAACAGAACACAAATGGTATCATTTCTATTCCATTATTTAGGAAGAGATCCTACCAAATTTACTTCTAGGAACAGTTTATACAAAAATGAGCCATAAACAAAATAAATCTTATTCCATGGCATGGAATATTTTTGACTTGACAGAAATATGAAACATATTCATCACTTGTGACAATTCGACAGTAGCTTCTGTGACAAAGAGCTCAATAATGCCATTTTATTAACCTGATGTTTGTTATAAGAGATCGCAAGGAACAGTGTTACAATTTCAATAAACTCAACAAACTTAACAACAGCTGACTCGGATTGCAATAGTTTCATCAATCTTTGGTAAATCAGCCAGACCAAGGTAGAAAACAAGGTGTGGGCACACCTTTGTTGTCATCTCGTTAACAATCCTTAGAGCACAAGTAAAGCTCTGATCCAATGGGCTTTCGTCATTTGGGTCATGTCACAATTGTACCCCAATAATGTACTCCGACTTTACATGTCAATGCTGCTCAAGCTGCACGTGCTTCGAGACGCCTCGGCTGAATGCTGCTCAAGCTGCACGTGCTTCGAGACGCCTCGGCTGAATGCTGCTCAAGCTGCACGTGCTTCAAGACGCCTCGGCTGAGTGCTGCTCAAGCTGCACGTGCTTCAAGACGCCTCGGATGAGTGCTGCTCAAGCTGCACGTGCTTCGAGACGCCTTGGCTGAATGCTGCTCAAGCTGCTCGTGCTTCGAGACGCCTCGGCTGAATGCTGCTCGTGCTTCGAGACGCCTCAGCTGTGGGTTCAAGGTCCAGGAGTGGAAGTGGAAAGAGACATTTGAACAGCCATCTTATCCATGGAACTCGAGTATTTGGCTCTGCTCTAAGAAAGAGGACTTGTCATAGTACTTTATTGGGACGAAAAGAAAGTGCTGGGAGAAACAAAGGGTTTGGGCTGCACCTTTCCCTTCGTTCTCACAACGGTAGCTTATATCCCACTAAAGTACTATCACATGTCCTCATCTATTACATAACTGACTGTTCATTCGGAAAGTTTGATCTCCCAAAAACATAAGATCATTTCCTAGCAGTCTGGGAGCTTGCATAAACTGCTAACGAGACAACCGGAATATGTATGACCCAACTTTCATATTCCAAAAACAAAATCCTAAACTTACACAGGGCATTCATCTTTCACATAGTTAACAAGCCACAACTCATTCTAACATTCTCTTGAACACAAGACTTAACAATTTAACAAACTAATGATTACTACCAAAAAACAATAAAATATTCTACAGAGTGGTTTTGACAATTCCTCCTGGGGTAATGTTAGTGTTGGGAAGTCTATTCAAGTGGGTGCTGTTCCATACATCCCCGCCCAGCCACCATCAACTTTGAGACAGAATATTAAAGCTCTGACATTTCATCAAAAAATGAAATACTTATTACTATTTTCAACCTATCACTTTCAGAGAATAAACAATTTCAGAAACCATGACCGGGACTCATTCAACTCTACAGTTCTACAAATATCTCATTTAAACTTCAAAGTCCGATAATTAAAACTCGCAGAGCTCGGGTGGTTCAGAGTTTGGAAGGGCTGGTTCGCTCATTAGTGAGATCAACAACATTAGCCAGTAGCGACTCTGCCAGGAGATTATTGAGGTGCTCCTACTTGTGTTCAGCAGATAGGGGTCCCTGACATCACATCATGACGACATTAACAGAGTGGCCCACAGGACAGCGAGAGAACCTAGTCAAGTAATTGCATACAGACGTGCATAGTGAGAGAAACAGCCCAACAGAAGACATGGAGGACAACGGCGATCACAGCTGTGTAGACAGGAAAACCTTGGTACAGCACAACGCTTTGACTGAGATGCTGGGCTGACACAAACTAGTGAGCTGCTCTAGCAAGTCTTCAGGTTAGCGTCTCCAAATCCTAACAACTCCAATTTGGCACAGTGTTCAGTTATGGTCTGTGTACATAAAACTACTTTCAGCAGGGGGGAATCTGTATCAAGAGCAAAAATAAGAGGCCAGTTATGCAGGTGGCATGCATGTGATAACCCAACTAATTAACGGAACATTTTAACACGATAATTTCCAAAGATCAACAATGCTCTTGATAACCCAAGAGGCTGACAGAACATGCTCTTGATAACCCAAGTTGTTGACAGTACATGCTCTTGATAACCCAAGAGGCTGACAGAACATGCTCTTGATAACCCAAGCTGTTGACAGAACATGCTCTTGATAACCCAAGAGGCTGACAGAACATGCTCTTGATAACCCAAGAGGCTGACAGAACATGCTCTTGATAACCCAAGAGGCTGACAGAACATGCTCTTGATAACCCAAGCTGTTGACAGAACATGCTCTTGATAACCCAAGAGGCTGACAGAACATGCTCTTGATAACCCATGACTTGACTATGAAAAACTGTATGAACTGTACACCATCACCAGGTTACGGAAGATGAAGATAAGATAAATATGGTAATACAGACAATGCCAGACTCACTGGTATATAAGGTTATCAGACATTCACACAGATGCTGGGTTCTGTACAGTACTACAGCTATATGTATAAGGTCACACAGATCAATATGGTGCAATATAGGTTTCAAATATGAAACAGTTTATGTACAACAAGAGAGAAAGCACTAATAAATCAGACAGGGTCACCAATACTCAAACACTATAAAAGAAGCAACACTATCAGCAAACAAAGAACAGGATTACTTTTGATGGTTTTTCCAGATTTCAGTCAGCAGTTGTCAGTCCTTTGAGAGTTTCTCTACAGAAGTGTGCAGTATGTTGCCATCAGTACACTCTACACGGAGCTGTAATCCCATGTGACGAACGTGTAGACACTGTGCCTCTGTGGTGTCGGAGTAAGTTCTTGCATAAGTTCTTGTCTTCAAACAAGCAACACTTGGTATCATGACAGGCACAAATAATGATTTTCAAACTAACATTCATTAAGTTGAGTTGACTATTACAACTTTGTGTTCTATTTAAAATGACCATGTTCACGAAAGTGTATCACATAAATGCGAGGCCATTTCAAGTCCTGATTGTGTCGTGGTCCCGGGACTCTACCTCAGTCAAATCTCATGAAAAAAATATTGACATGTTAAATACCCTAAATACAATGACAAACACAAACTGACATGACGAAATAATCACTTTCGAGTTGAGTGTGTATTTCTTGTGATCTACTGGTGTGTGGGTCAAGCCAAATCTAGGTTCTCAACAGAACAGCACTGTAAACAAACAGTTCGGAGTAAAAAAGGTGTTAAGGTAGAAAGTTAACTTCCATACATGTAAGACGTGGTATTCCTTAGATACTGATGGACAGAAACATGAAGGGGTAAGTGAGTTGAGTTTAACACTCCTCTTAGCAGTATTCCCATTAAATCACAGTGCGTCAGCTTAATGTGGGAGCAAAGTCCGAACTGATGCAGGTTTCAGACGTTTACCACTTTGGTGAAACCAACAAGCACGAGCATGGAGTTTAGAAAACTAGAAACATAAAGAACTGGGATCCGAACCCACAATCAAAAGTTTCTGGAGTGGCCAAGGCTTGCAACTCTCCCACGGATTGCGGTGGCTTAGATGAGTGGGCCACCAATGCCCCCATAACATGGAGCCTCAAGGGAGGTAGTCTAGACGTGACGTCTTTCATTCAACACTTATCATGACACATCAGATAATGACCACATTGTGTCACAAATTATCTGCAATGATAGATTCTCCATTACTTCTGTCCATCAGTCTACATCCCAACCATCCCACAGCCATTGAAAAAATCAGAATGTGAAATTGACCTACAACATGAAATATGTAACTGGTAGAGGTCACTTAACTAGATCCTAACTTGTTTCACAGACATTCACAACACATAGCAACACAGACTGGTTGAACGAATGAATGATAGCAACGGCGTTATGGAAACAGAGGCAGACTTTCCCTGAAAATAAAACACTGAAAACATGAAGAAAGCAATGCACCACCACTTCAGCTGAGACACACGTACAGTCACTCAAATATCCACATCACCTTCAGTTCAGCATAAAGGATCACTTTGTCCATAAATAATACAACTTGAATCATTTCACTAGAGTTCGGAAACAACTTTGAAAAGATATTGCAACTTGTCCATGTCTTTATGGAATTTTGTCTCTCTTTCCCTAAACACTGAAAATAAAACTTTGTTGATACCTTGAAAAAAGGATTACTTCATGTTTATCCTTGATGAATTACATCTTCGGAAATATTTTACTGAGAATATACAAAACAAAACTAGATTCCTTACCATCTACATGAAACACAGAGGCCTTGTTGGCTATGAAAAATGATTGGTCAAGCATAGCTGCAGTCAAAGAAAATATTTGTTTGATAAGATTAAGTATTCCTTTGTACCATTTTCACATGAAAATCAAAGCACTTCACTAGGGTGATAAATGTATATATGTTCAACTAAATGAAATGAAAATGAAAATAATCCTATATCTACTCTAAAACAAGAGTACATCAGCGTGCTAAAATAAATTCTTGGCCGTCAATGTAGTAACTGTTACAAACATCAAAATCATAAATCAAAAGTGGAATTGAAAATGCAACATTTTTTTCCGTTGAATATACCTCGTGATTATCTCCCTTCACTTGACAATACAGAGGACTATTATAAATATTCACAAGTGGCAGACGACGGAAGACACCATGCTGTCCACCATCAATATTTTACATATTGAAACTCAGCACAGAAACCATATCACAGCAGTATAAGCAACTTACACTGCACAACTATAATTATGGCTACATTCAAATCCACAAGTATTCAAGAGTTATCTCCCTTCCATAATAATTTCAACGGGCCACCACCCCCCCCAGATAACATTGATGTTCATCAAATATTAAAAGGAACCAAGAAACTTGGCAAAATGTAATGTATACAAGAGGACACCCTGTGCCTTTAAATGAACTGAACCAGCCTAAAACCATTTCTGCAAATATTAGACGTCTACTTGATTTAGAACTCTTGTACTGAAGTTAAAATCAGATTTCATATTGTTACAAATAATTTCATATAGCAATAAACAAATTTATGGAAACTTTAAAACCATTTAGTTTTAGACCTGACAACCACTTTTTTTCATGATATCAATATCTTGTCAATACTGGTAAATATGAAAATGAAAGTTGCCATTAAATTGTCTCTTGCACATAAACTGATATTTAAAGTTACATTTGGTACAGAGAATGCATTCCAGCTTGCCCAGTGCAGATGTTGGTTGAATGATGTCACACAGCATCCTCTTCTATATACATGCCCCCCTCATCCCATCAGTCTCTGTACAGTGCTTCATTTGGAGGCGGCGACGGCAGCGGCAGCAGCTCCTTCTGATCCGGATGCAGGCTTGTCAGTTTTCTCTGTTGTGGATTTTGATTGGCTGGCTTGACCCGACTTCTGAGCAACTGTTTTCGATTGGCTGTCTTGGGATGTCTGCTTTGAAGGTGTTGGTCCACTGGACTGATCCTCAAACTAACAAAGGATAGATTTTATGGTGGAGCTATGGTATTAAGTTGCAAATCTTCAATCTGTTGTTTTGTGACAAATCGAGTAAATTTGAACTTGTTTCCTTGCACTGTAGACCATGTGAATAAGTGTTTTGCGCCATAGTCAGCAAACATTAAGCTTTGTCATGGCGGCCTGTAAATTATCCGGTCTAGACCACCAAACGAAGTGTTTGATAGCATCAAGGGGCCATGTCAGGGTGTGACACACCTAGCAGATCTGGTCCTGATTTTTGTCAACAGTAAAGCATAGGTTTGTTGTTTTTTAATGCCACACGCAGCAATATTCCAGCTCTCCGTGTTCTGTTAATAATCAAGTCTTGACCAGACAATCCAGTGATTGATATAATGTTGGTTGGATGGTTTGCTGTTTAACGCCGCACTCAGCAATATTCCAGCTATATGATGGCGGTCTGTAAATAATTGATTATCTGATTATTCTGATATCAAGAACATCGATCCACACAATTGGGATCGATGACATGCATCAAGCAAGTCAGCGAGCCTAGATTGATATAATGAGCAATGACACACGCATCAGGGTACGAGGACACATCATCAACTAAGTCATTGAATCTGACCACAAGATCAATCAAGCTGCATCCTATGACCAGCCTAGGTTGAAGGGAACTGTTCTGAGCAGGAATCCTAACAACTGTCAGGACGAGCGAGCAAGCGAGTGAGTGAGAGAGTTAAAGCTTTACGTCACATCAGCAATATTTCAGCCATATCGTGACGAGAACATTTGTAAGTGAGAGAGAGAGAGAGTGGAGTGGAGTGGGGTTGGGTTTATCAGTTATATGAAAGCATGACATGATGTGGGAGGAAAGCTTGAAGTGATGCAGGTCTGAGACGTTTACCACTTCGTTGAAACTATTGACAAACCTAGAAACAGTCAGGGTGAATCCGAACTCGAACCCACGACCCAAGGAACGCAACTCTGCACAGCGAATTGTGACAACTGGACAACCCAGGTGGGACAATACCGAACAATAGAATCATAACATCATGCAGTTACAAAAGTCAGTCAGTGAAATTAATGCATCACCAAATTAATTCGTGTATCTCCTGGACTAAAATATGTCCTGAAATTAATGCCAGTAGTCCTGCCTCTATACTATAGAAACTTATCAGCAAACGTAGGTTAGCATTGTTTTGCCTGTAATTCTATGATAATGTGACCAAGATACCGAGGACAATTGAAGCTGGAATATGCAGTTTGTGACTGTTGTAACTGCTTGATCAACTTGTGACAACAAAATGACCAGCACTGTAATCTACCCCTGTGCAGTGAACCCGACACGACAATATACTCACATATGTCAAAAAAGAAGAAGAGAGAATCCCTTTTTGCATTAATTTCATGCAAGCACTTATTTCAAGAATTACAGTAGGTCTGCAATAAAATTTATACTCACATCAACTCGGAAGTCCTCTAGTCGCTTGAATTTGGCAAGCTTCTCTTTCAGCATCGGGTGAACTTCCACTGACCTCCGAGAATACTTAAGAAATGCCCAGAACTTCTCCAGTCCGTACAGCTGACCTGAAAGACGGCAAACCAACATTCAATTGATGTCTTCCTAAAATAATAATTATTGGCACCTTCTTAAAACCTACTCAAACGTAGCACCAAGGCACTGTTCTTCACCAGCTACAAAGTGAGCTGAATGGCTTATGAAGTAAATCATCAGCAAGCACGTTTAATGAAATTTTGAGTTTTTGTTTGTTTGTTTGTTGTTTTGCCTCGCTCAGCAATATTTCAGCTACACGACAGCGGTCTGTAAATAATCAAGTCTGAACTGGACAATCCATCGATCTAGGCAATTGGTATACGATTACATGCATCAACCAAATCAGCGAGCCAGACCACCCAATCCTGTTAATCGCCTCTTACGATAAGCATAGTCATCTGTTACAGCAAGCATGGGCTGCTGAAGACTTATTCTACCCTGGACCATCACAGGTCAAAGTTTTGAATGTGAGTGTTTCCGTTAAATCCTTGCCCAGAAAAGGCCCCAGGAGAAGTAAATGTAGATGTTCTCACCACTTTCGCAGTCTCTGGTTGTATCTTCCATGAAGTCCTTGAACACATCCAACCGGAAGCGGCGTTCCAGTCCGTAGCTGTAGTAGCGGAACAGACACTCCAAGCCATACCTGAAGAAGGAACACAGATAATGAGCTAGAGTGAGTGAGTTAATATTTAACCTCACATCGGCAATATTTCATCAATATCGTGACGAGAAGTTCTAAGTTAAGAATACATATATTTAGATTAAATTGATGCACTGTAAAATAACTAGAAAATCACGGATTAATAGAAAAAATTAGCATACAACCATAAAAATATATTACTCATGTAATGTAACAATACATAATGAAAAAAAGGGCTATAGACTGCCAGCAGCTGAAGGTATATCACCATGCCAGGGTCCATGGGGACTTACAGTACCTGTACGACCTGCATGGACCCCAGGCAGTTTTACATCATCCCTTCAGGGAGTTGCGCTAGAACTCGGACATGTGGCACTGTTGAGTCACTAGTGTTATGAGAACCCTCATATATATATGAAGAAAATAATATCAAATATACTTAGTTTTCATGAAATTTTTATTAATAATTTTATTTATATCATGTAACTTGTGTAGAGACTGCCAGTGACTGACATTGACCACGTACACACCTTTCCATTGTCTGTATGTAAGCTCACAGCCAAGTAAAGGCTGATGTTATGTAATTGTAGCTTGGCTATTTCTCTTCAAGCTCGATCAAGACAAAGTGGTCAGTTCCCAGGTCAGGATTTGTTGTGTGTGAAGTGATTTGCAATGTGTGCAATGTCGGCGATATGTGAACTTTGTAAAACAATGGAGTACAATGGATCATGTGCAAAATTCAGTGGATTTGTTGGGGTGAGTGAATATTTCAGCATGAAGTAAGACTTTATAATTGTGATCTCAGATCCTTGCTCTTGATTTTTGTGCATAATGTGATGTTTGATTAGACTGCGAGAATTAAATTGCATTTGTGTGATCTCTCCTTATGTATGGAGACTGCATAATAGATCCACTCGTAACAGTTGGTTCTTAACATCTTAACTTGATTGGATGTCTCAAATCAGTTGGTTGGCACAGTGATATTCTGATACTTCATCAAATGTTATTCTTTTTCTACATGCTCATCCCAGGATTTTGCGGGAATACCATGGCGTGGAACATCATCAACCTCTTCTAGGAGACGTTAATACAGAACAAAAATAATTCTATCTAGTTTAAACGTTTTGAAGTGATGTTGTCTGAAGTCTTGCAACCACTCTGCCTGTATTGTTACCTGTATCCATCCTTGGAATCCTCAACAGCGAGGTTGCGAAACTCCTGGTACATTTTTTTGTTGTAATGCTGACGCAAGAAGAAGGACCAAAACCTGAACAGTGTGTTCATCTCCTGAGACTGCCCAATGCCAAGCCTCTTCCGTTCTGAGGACAACAACAAAATACACGAATCAGGTCCAGTTCATTTTCCTTAGTTCAAATAATGTAATGTAGAAGAGGGTTCCTGGCTTCAAAGGTCGTTGTTTATGGCCACTCCACATTAATCCAGATTATGACGGGATACTGAAAACAATTGAGTCTGGACCAGACAAACCAGTGATTGATATGAGGAATGTCCCACTCAATCAGGGTGGGGTGACACACAACCAGACCACCCAGTCCATCTAATCGCCTTGCATGACAAGCAGTAGTGGTGGGGATCATTTCTAACCCTGAATCCCCATGATGGTAAACATACGTCCTCATTTCACAACAAAGTGTTTCATTTCAGCATCGTCCACGCAAAGGGGATACGATGACATGCATCAACCAAGTCAGTGAGCCTGACCACCCGATCCCGCCTCTTATGACAACCATGGGTGGCTGACAACCTATTATACAGAGGCGTTCTCAGATCTTCATGCAGGGATGTTTCACGAAATATGAACTCATCGAGGGTCATAATCAAAATGCATGTGATAAACTTACAATCAGTGGATCCTGGAACATCGATCCAGGCAACGCTGCACAGCTAATAATGCTACCATAGATAAAGACACCTGATTCCCCTCCTCTATAATGTTTATACAAAGACCAATGAATCAACAGCATTAATATTATAACGTCAGTTACCAAGTTCCCAAACCTTGCTCACCTTTGAGACATTTGGCGTGGTACTTGTGGTAGACTGTCCAGACGAAGCCGTTCTCCTTCAGCAGCTGGTGCGACGGATGCTCGAACTGAGGGAATGTGAGGGGAGTGCTGCCGTAGCTGACAGACAACTGGCTGTCCGACGGGCTGCAACAATCACATTACACTCACACACACTGAACTTTCTCAACAATCCTCAGAAGTGTCTTACAGTGATCAACTTACATAAGTGTCTTACAGCGATCAATCCACATAAGTGTCTTACAGTGAACAACCCACATAAGTGTCTTACAGCGAACAACCCACATAAGTGTCTTACAGTGATCAATCCACATAAGTGTCTTACAGTGATCAATCCACATAAGTGTCTTACAATGATCAATCCACATAAGTGTCTTACAGTGATCAATCCACATAAGTGTCTTACAGCGATCAATCCACATAAGTGTCTTACAGCGAACAACCCACATAAGTGTCTTACAGCGAACAACCCACATAAGTGTCTTACAGCGAACAACCCACATAAGTGTCTTACAGTAACCCACATAAGGTTTCTTACCACAATCATGGTCGCCATCTTAAGTCTTGCATCTCCATGTACAGTAATACACCAGGGACTGACCCAGCCACAACTATAGCCCCATCTTAAGTCTTGCATCTCCATGTACAGTAATACACACCAGGGACTGACCCATACACAACTATAGCCCCATCTTAAGTCTTGCATCTCCATGTACAGTGATACACCAGGGACTGACCCAGACAACTATAGCCCCATCTTAAGTCTTGCATCTCCATGTACAGTGATACACCAGGGACTGACCCATACACAACTATAGCCCCATCTTAAGTCTTGCATCTCCATGTACAGTGATACACACCAGGGACCGACACAGCCACAACTATAGCCCCATCTTAAGTCTTGCATCTCCATGTACAGTAATACACACCAGGGACTGACCCATACACAACTATAGCCCCATCTTAAGTCTTGCATCTCCATGTACAGTGATACACACCAGGGACCGACACAGCCACAACTATAGCCCCATCTTAAGTCTTGCATCTCCATGTACAGTAATACACCAGGGACCGACCCAGCCACAACTATAGCCCCATCTTAAGTCTTGCATCTCCATGTACAGTGATACACCAGGGGCCGACCCAGCCACAACTATAGCCCCATCTTAAGTCTTGCATCTCCATGTACAGTAATACACCAGGGACTGACACAGCCACAACTATAGCCCCATCTTAAGTCTTGCATCTCCATGTACAGTGATACACCAGGGACTGACCCAGCCACAACTATAGCCCCATCTTAAGTCTTGCATCTCCATGTACAGTGATACACACCAGGGACTGACCCAGCCACAACTATAGCCCCATCTTAAGTCTTGCATCTCCATGTACAGTGATACACCAGGGACTGACCCATACACAACTATAGCCCCATCTTAAGTCTTGCATCTCCATGTACAGTGATACACACCAGGGACTGACCCAGCCACAACTATAGCCCCATCTTAAGTCTTGCATCTCCATGTACAGTAATACACCAGGGACTGACACAGCCACAACTATAGCCCCATCTTAAGTCTTGCATCTCCATGTACAGTAATACACACCAGGGACTGACCCATACACAACTATAGCCCCATCTTAAGTCTTGCATCTCCATGTACAGTGATACACACCAGGGACCGACACAGCCACAACTATAGCCCCATCTTAAGTCTTGCATCTCCATGTACAGTGATACACCAGGGACTGACCCATACACAACTATAGCCCCATCTTAAGTCTTGCATCTCCATGTACAGTGATACACACCAGGGACCGACCCAGCCACAACTATAGCCCCATCTTAAGTCTTGCATCTCCATGTACAGTAATACACCAGGGACCGACCCAGCCACAACTATAGCCCCATCTTAAGTCTTGCATCTCCATGTACAGTGATACACCAGGGACTGACCCAGCCACAACTATAGCCCCATCTTAAGTCTTGCATCTCCATGTACATTGATACACACCAGGGACCGACACAGCCACAACTATAGCCCCATCTTAAGTCTTGCATCTCCATGTACAGTGATACACACCAGGGACTGACCCAGCCACAACTATAGCCCCATCTTAAGTCTTGCATCTCCATGTACAGTGATACACACCAGGGACTGACCCAGCCACAACTATAGCCCCATCTTAAGTCTTGCATCTCCATGTACAGTGATACACCAGGGACCGACCCAGCCACAACTATAGCCCCATCTTAAGTCTTGCATCTCCATGTACAGTGATACACCAGGGACTGACCCATACACAACTATAGCCCCATCTTAAGTCTTGCATCTCCATGTACAGTGATACACACCAGGGACCGACACAGCCACAACTATAGCCCCATCTTAAGTCTTGCATCTCCATGTACAGTGATACACACCAGGGACTGACCCAGCCACAACTATAGCCCCATCTTAAGTCTTGCATCTCCATGTACAGTGATACACACCAGGGACCGACACAGCCACAACTATAGCCCCATCTTAAGTCTTGCATCTCCATGTACAGTGATACACACCAGGGACTGCCACAGCCACAACTATAGCCCCATCTTAAGTCTTGCATCTCCATGTACAGTGATACACCAGGGACTGACCCATACACAACTATAGCCCCATCTTAAGTCTTGCATCTCCATGTACAGTAATACACACCAGGGACTGACCCAGCCACAACTATAGCCCCATCTTAAGTCTTGCATCTCCATGTACAGTGATACACACCAGGGACTGACCCATACACAACTATAGCCCCATCTTAAGTCTTGCATCTCCATGTACAGTAATACACCAGGGACTGACACAGCCACAACTATAGCCCCATCTTAAGTCTTGCATCTCCATGTACAGTAATACACCAGGGACTGACACAGCCACAACTATAGCGCCATCTTAAGTCTTGCATCTCCATGTACAGTAATACACCAGGGACTGACCCAGCCACAACTATAGCCCCATCTTAAGTCTTGCATCTCCATGTACATTGATACACACCAGGGACTGACCCAGCCACAACTATAGCCCCATCTTAAGTCTTGCATCTCCATGTACAGTGATACACACCAGGGACTGACCCAGCCACAACTATAGCCCCATCTTAAGTCTTGCATCTCCATGTACAGTGATACACCAGGGACCGACCCAGCCACAACTATAGCCCCATCTTAAGTCTTGCATCTCCAGTGATACACCAGGGACTGACCCATACACAACTATAGCCCCATCTTAAGTCTTGCATCTCCATGTACAGTGATACACACCAGGGACTGCCACAGCCACAACTATAGCCCCATCTTAAGTCTTGCATCTCCATGTACAGTGATACACCAGGGACTGACCCATACACAACTATAGCCCCATCTTAAGTCTTGCATCTCCATGTACAGTGATACACCAGGGACTGACCCAGCCACAACTATAGCCCCATTTTAAGTCTTGCATCTCCATGTACAGTGATACACCAGGGACTGCCACAGCCACAACTATAGCCCCATCTTAAGTCTTGCATCTCCATGTACAGTGATACACCAGGGACTGACCCAGCCACAACTATAGCCCCATCTTAAGTCTTGCATCTCCATGTACAGTGATACACACCAGGGACTGACCCAGCCACAACTATAGCCCCATCTTAAGTCTTGCATCTCCATGTACAGTGATACACACCAGGGACCGACCCAGCCACAACTATAGCCCCATCTTAAGTCTTGCATCTCCATGTACAGTAATACACCAGGGACCGACCCAGCCACAACTATAGCCCCATCTTAAGTCTTGCATCTCCATGTACAGTGATACACCAGGGACTGACCCATACACAACTATAGCCCCATCTTAAGTCTTGCATCTCCATGTACAGTGATACACCAGGGACTGACCCAGCCACAACTATAGCCCCATTTTAAGTCTTGCATCTCCATGTACAGTGATACACCAGGGACTGACCCATACACAACTATAGCCCCATCTTAAGTCTTGCATCTCCATGTACAGTGATACACACCAGGGACTGCCACAGCCACAACTATAGCCCCATCTTAAGTCTTGCATCTCCATGTACAGTGATACACCAGGGACTGACCCATACACAACTATAGCCCCATCTTAAGTCTTGCATCTCCATGTACAGTGATACACCAGGGACTGACCCAGCCACAACTATAGCCCCATCTTAAGTCTTGCATCTCCATGTACAGTGATACACCAGGGACCGACCCAGCCACAACTATAGCCCCATCTTAAGTCTTGCATTTCCATGTACAGTGATACACCAGGGACCGACCCAGACAACTATAGCCCCATCTTAAGTCTTGCATCTCCATGTACAGTGATACACCAGGGACCGACCCAGACAACTATAGCGCCATCTTAAGTCTTGCATCTCCATGTACAGTGATACACCAGGGACTGACCCATACACAACTATAGCCCCATCTTAAGTCTTGCATCTCCATGTACAGTGATACACCAGGGACTGACCCAGCCACAACTATAGCCCCATCTTAAGTCTTGCATCTCCATGTACAGTGATACACCAGGGACTGACCCATACACAACTATAGCGCCATCTTAAGTCTTGCATCTCCATGTACAGTGATACACCAGGGACTGACCCATACACAACTATAGCCCCATCTTAAGTCTTGCATCTCCATGTACAGTGATACACCAGGGACTGACCCAGCCACAACTATAGCCCCATCTTAAGTCTTGCATCTCCATGTACAGTGATACACCAGGGACTGACCCAGCCACAACTATAGCCCCATCTTAAGTCTTGCATCTCCATGTACAGTGATACACCAGGGACTGACCCATACACAACTATAGCCCCATCTTAAGTCTTGCATCTCCATGTACAGTGATACACACCAGGGACTGACCCAGCCACAACTATAGCCCCATCTTAAGTCTTGCATCTCCATGTACAGTGATACACACCAGGGACTGACCCAGCCACAACTATAGCCCCATCTTAAGTCTTGCATCTCCATGTACAGTGATACACCAGGGACCGACACAGCCACAACTATAGCCCCATCTTAAGTCTTGCATCTCCATGTACAGTGATACACCAGGGACTGACCCAGCCACAACTATAGCCCCATCTTAAGTCTTGCATCTCCATGTACAGTAATACACCAGGGACTGACCCAGCCACAACTATAGCCCCATCTTAAGTCTGGCATCTCCATGTACAGTGATACACCAGGGACCGACCCAGACAACTATAGCGCCATCTTAAGTCTTGCATCTCCATGTACAGTGATACACCAGGGACCGACACAGCCACAACTATAGCCCCATCTTAAGTCTGGCTTCAGTGACCACGCCTTCAACATACCCTAATGCTGATGTCACTTCCTATACAAAAAATGTGGCAGAAAATGGGTCCAGGGTATTTATCAAAACAGAACGAAGATCTCATACACTGGATACTTTAGGATGGAGGACAGATAATATCCATTCATTCCTAGGTGAGGAGCGCCGGCTTTCGGGACTAACGGGACTTCGCTCTCCTCACCTTCAAGAATCCCCATTAAACTTTGCTGTTTAACGCCGCACTCAGACAATCCAGTGACTGATATCATGAGCATCGATTTGCGCATTTGGGATACGATGACATGCATCAGCCAAGTCAGCAAGCCTTCCACCCGATTCCGTTAGTCGCCTCTTACGACAAGAATAGTTGCCTGTTACGGCAAGTATGGGTTGCTGAAGACCTATTCTACCCCAGATCTTCATGGGTCGCAAGTTTTCGGGACTAACAGGACTTGGCCCTCCTCACCTTCACCTTTCCCTGTCAAACAGTGACTGAGCTTGTTGTGACCACCGTAAAGGACTCACCTCATACTCATGGAAGTGGAGTTGTTTCTGGAGCGTGCCTTGTGCTCCTTTGAGTCCATCACCCACCCCACGTGGCCCTCCACTGGCGGGTTGCTGCTGTGCCTCGTCTTCTTCTTCCTTGGAGTCTGAACCAACATACAGCACAATGACTAGTGACATGCTAAACCATGCCACACAATGACTTCCCGACACCCCAATGGAAAGTCAGTGGATTATATTTATGGCCTAAATTACTAACAATATCGTTTCCATATTCTGCTTGGAATTTGAAATATGTAGCACCATGTTAAATAAGGTGAACCCAACGGTTGAAAATGTTTCACATTAAATCAAGGCTATAGCTGGTTTTCTATTTCTTATGTAATCTCACTCCGTAGTGCAACTGAAGTTCGACCAGATCCCAAACGAAATCTCCTCTCACAACAATATGACAAACTGGGTGTCTGTCTGCCTTCCATAAACACCCAGCATGTTTCACTGGTTCAATGTTTTACCTGTGGGTCTGGTGGTCTTGAAGAATCTTTCACCACAGGGTAGAACCGTGGAGCCTTGCTGGAATCTTTCCGTGCGTGTGGTGTCCGAGGGGCCTGTCTGCCCGGCGTGTCGGGGACATAGGCTGGAAGTGACCGGGCCATATCCTGCTGTACGGTCTGGGGGGACGGCACTTTCTTTGGTTCTGGGAAACAGTAAGTGAATGTTTATATGGTTGTTGGTTTTTGCTTCATGCCACAGTCGGCGATATCACTTCTGTATCACTGCTGTATCACAGCAGCCTGTTCCTCCCTGAATGTGGGCCAAAAAAAAGTCACTGACATTAGGAGCAATGTCATCAAGGTCAAATGACCTGTGCCACATTATCAAGGTCAATGACATGTGCCACGTCATCTAGGTCAATGACACATGATACGTCATCAAAGAAAACCAAGAAACACAGCTAGACCACCAGATCCAACTTAGTCGTCTCTAACAACAAGCAAGAGAACGCTGGGGACCTATTCCAACCAGGGTACAGGGAGGTAGTCAGGATCAGGGCCTTAGTGTTTTGTAAAGTAGTCTGCCATATTGCAGATAGCAATATCCCAACTACATACCATGACATGCACATAATCGTGGACAAGTGGATCAGCATTAGAAAATAGCACAGCCAGCCAGCCAGCCAGCCAGTCCAGACCAGTTTCATTAATGTTAAAGTTATCCTGAGGGAAAGTATTATATTAAACATCTTTGTGGATGTTGCAAGATGATATCACCATTCGGGCTAGCAGACTTTCTTGGTTAATGTCTATCCTGGTGATTGACAGCATGAGCAACAATACACTCTGCTGGGGGAGGATGACTGGGTTTGACAACAAGTACTGGTGCTGGGGACATTGTGTTGTTTTATCACGTGGGGAGAATGAGGTTGTTCCCTCACAGCCTACCTGTAGACATGACGGGCGGAGGGGGTGGGGGAGGGACCTCTTGTAGCGGAAATGTTGACGTTGGTGTCAGGTTGTCAAACTCTTCCTTGCTGATCAGGTTCACCGTCTTGAAGTCTCGCAGATCAATGGCATCAAACTGGGCACAAGAAACAGTACACAGTTAAAACATGATAAACTATCAATGTATTTCTTAAACATGCAAATAACATAAGTTCATTATTTGCTTTGTTATTCCAGCAATACCCTGGAGGGGGGACACCAGAAATGGGCTTCACACATTGGACCCATGTCGGGAATCGAACCGGGGTCTTCAGCGTGGCGAGCGAACAGCCACCAGTCTGGGCCACACAAACACTTGGTTAACAAAATGATCCCAACATCCCAGGTCTTCAGGTACGATGACACGAAATCAACCCAGTCAAAAGATGCAGTTTAATCGCCTCTTACAAGCAAGATGCCCTTAGGACCATTGTAACCCACGTCCCCATGGGGTCCTAAATATTTCAGTCATATTGCTAAGTACGCAAATACTCGTTTCCATCCATAGTTACCAGTGTATTGAGAATCAGTGTGAATCAGGTATTCGCACCCACAGTGTGCAGATCCCATCATACCATCATATGTAAGCATGCTCAGTCAGTTGAGTTTGTTTAACGCCGCACTCAGCGTCACATGACATGGTCTATAAATAACCATGTCTGGACCAGACAATCCAGTGATTGACATGAACATCGATCTACGCAGTTGGGATACGATGACATGCATCAACCAAGTCGGCGAGCCTGACCACCCGATCCTCATTGTCGCCTCTTACAACAAGCATAGTTGCCTGTAAAGGCAAGCATGGGTTGCTGAAGACCTATTCTACCCCAGATCAACCTCCACAGTGAGTTGAGACAGTTGGGATGGGTTGCGTCCCTTCCAAGTTAGATCATCAATATGCTGTATTCGTCTGCATTCATCAATCAATCAACAAAACACCAGTAACTTCTCAGCTGAACAACACCTACCTGATCACTCTCTTCCCACAAATCCTGCTCGTAGTAATACAAGCCGTCATTGATCACCTTAATCAGTTCTGAAGACATCTTGGCACGAGGAATGTGATCCCCCGTCCGATCACCCCCCGGATGTTTCCGGTAGGCTGGGGGAGTCTGAGTTACGATAAGAATTTTGTTGATATCACTATCAGCCAATTCATCATCTGAGTCGTCAGACCTGAAAAGAACAATACTTCCGTAAATTCAAAGAAAATCAAAGTTGTAACTTCACACGCTTCATGTTTGGAAACTCTTCTTACTCATCCCCCAACTTTTTTATTAAAAAAATAGCTCATCTTCCCGAGGCAAGAGCGTCCACTAGCCTTTTTATCCAAGTCTTGTTTCTACCCTTGTCACATCAAGCCAACTTTTCTGTGCTAAATATGATTGGACTATGGCAGACATCGATAGTCCAATCAGAGAATGTTTCACAAAATCAGCATCCACGACTGGTACACCTTCGTATGAAAGTGATCTACCGCTGCCTTTTCATCGAAAAACAATTGCCTGTTTTTGTGTCAGGGATGAAGTACAATACAAACTTCCATGCAATTCTTTGGGAGCGCAAGACTGAAGTACCAACCAGTCAGTGAAGTTGTTCTTCCTGCCCACTTCCAGCTGTTCCATCTCCTCGTCAAACATGAAGTCTAGTTCCTCCTGTTCCGGCGCCTTTGCCTCTGCAAGCCGGGACTGTTCCTCCTGAAACCCGATACAGACAGTGAGTGAGTGAGTGAGTGAGTGAGTGAGTGAGTGAGTGAGTGAGTGAGAGAGCGATGTAAGCTGAGTGACATTTAGCAATGTCTAAACCCTGAGCAAGAAAAATGTGGGCCAGAATGCCAGCAATATCATATCAGTAGGACAAGTGAGACTGTGATTAGGGACTAAATGAAAGAAGTCCTAGATCCTGGTGGCCTGTAAATATGCCCATCTGGGTCTCGTTCCACAACATACGGCCAACACAATTGTAACGCCCATACTTTGACAGTGTTACAAAAGTTGTAACACTACGATCACTTCATGGAACAGGGCCTTGGGCCAAACTAGTGGTTGACAGCATAAACAATGAACCACAAGGTTTACACTTTCAAGCAAGAGTGAGTGAGTGAGTGAGTGAGTGAGTGAGTGAGTGAGTGAGTGAGTGAGTGAGTGAGTGAGTGAGTGAGTGAGTGAGTGAGTGAGTGAGTGAGCTTGTGAGTGAGTGAGTGAGTGAGTATGGTTTTGTGCCGCTTTTAGCAATATTTCAGCAATATCACAGTGGGGGACACCAGAAATGGGCTTCACACATTGTACCCAGGTGGGGAATTGAACACGGGTCTTCAGCGTGACGAGCGAACGCTTTAACCTCTAGGCTACCCGACAGCCCCTTCAAGCAAGAGAGTGATATACATCACAGGCATGGGTGGATCCTACCTTTAGTTTCTGTTTCTCTCTGCGTTCCCTCCGCCGAACTTCTCGCCACTCCCCCTGCAGCTCGGGGGCAGAGGAAGACAGGTGTGAGGCCGACGCTGACTTCAGACTGTCCTTCCAATCCTTCATCAGGTCGTCCAGAGACTCCTCCTCCTCATCATGGGAGCTTGAAGGAGGGTAGGTGACGGTATCTGAAACAGTCATTTTCCATATCAAGATGAATTCTTTACCAATGCATTAAAAGAACATTCCCATATTTGAGTGAAATCACAACCCTTTATCTTCAGTAATGTTTGTTTAACGCCACACTCTGCAATATTCCAGCTACATGATGGCGGTCTGTAAATAATCGAGTCTTGACTGGAAAATCCAGTGATTGACATTGTGACATCGATCCACTCAACTGGAATACAATGACATGCATCAACCAAGTCAGCAAGCCCGACCACCCGATCCCGTCAGGCATAATTGCCTTTTATGGCAAGCATGGGTTGCTGTCTTCAGAAATGAACAAGGTTGGATATCCCCAGGTTAATGACATGCATATTCTAATGAGAGATATGTTCAGACAGACGTATCTATTGAATCTGCTACTAGAAGAATATGTTTCTCCAGATTTCTTTTTTTTTTTTTCAATGTTTGTTTAGCTTTTTTACTCTGAATCAAAAGATAACACAGAGAAACAAGAAAAGACTTGTTTAATTCTCTGCGAGATGTAATCCTACAGGAAGTTGAAACCTGTAGGTCTGTTAGTCGGAGTAGCGACAGAATTTGAAGCAGACAATCAGCTGTAAGAACAGACCAGGTAGTTTGAAGGGTTGCCCGGGGACGAACTCTGGCACATCAGCATGTAGGTTGGAAGTCGTGACTAGAGCTGGCCCTTCAATCGGCCATTTCTCAGGGTCGTTCAAGCCTCGTATCCTGAGTAAGTCTTCCGAAAGTTCCACTGTTTCACTGTCTTTCAATGACTGGGGAAAAGAAAATTCACATAGATAGGTCAAAATTCTGTTAATATTTGGACAAAGCCAAAGTTTTGTTGCACCTACATTTTCATACTAAATGATAACAATGTGAGTGAATGGGACTTCAAACCAGACTTTTTCGTCTTTGTTGTTTAATGCCACACTCCGGCCATATGACAGTGGTCTGTAAATAATTGAGTCTGGACCAGACAATCCAGTGATTGACATCATGAGCATCGATCCATTAAATTTGGATACGATGACATGCATCAACCAACTCAGCGAGTCTGACCACCTGATCCCATTAGTCACCTCTTATGACGAGCATAGTCGCCTTTTACGGCAAGCATGGGTTGCAGTAGACCTTTTCTACCCCGGATATTCACTGGTCTAAAACCATAGTCAGCAATGTTACTGCTTATCATGGCACCCTGCGCTGCGCAATCAGGCCATACTGTCCACTCAATCCTCATTAAGTCAGCTATTGAAACTAACATGGGACCATTGATTTCATCTTCCCAAGGCAGGTGTGTCCACTAGCCTATATCAAAGTCTAGTTTCCTCCCTTGCCATTTCAAGCCTTTTCAGAGCTAAAATATGAGTGGATTATCGCACCCAGAGTTCATAGACAGTTTTACAAAATCAACATCCGTTCTCCAAACATGTGGTCGCTGCTATGGGCACAGCCATCACCCCGTTGAATTTGAGCAGAAATTACTACAAAAATAATTAAGCTAAGACAAAAAATTTCGGAAGTGGTTCAAAGTTTTAATCAACTCGCTCAAGGATTGTTCTTTTTAACTCAAACGACAGAACACATCGCATATCGCAGTGATTGAGATGCAGTTCTATTTTTAGCTGCATTCAAAATAAGAACAGCCATCTGATTGGCGATCGCAAGAGACACATCTTGTGTTCTACACAGGTGTCTTGATCGAGCAAGAAAAGAAGGCTTGAAATGGCAAAGGGTAGAACTGGGTTTTGACAGTGGACAACCAGAAGGTGCAGGGTTTATTCTGCCCAATTGCCACAAGGAGGCTGCTGCTGCTGCTGCTGCTGGAGTGGCTGTGTACCTGGATGATGAGGTTGACGTCCTGTGTGAGGTTCTGCACCCTGTGGAAGCTGGCAATCAGGCTGATGGGGATCCAGCCGCCCTTGTCCATCCGGCGCCGCAGGAAGAAGTCCCGCTGCAGGTTTTCCTCACTAAAGTAGTACTCACTGCAAGAGGCAAGGGGTCAATACTTACACAGGGACACAACTCAGCAAACAAAACACTTCATTATAATCACATGTCCACTCTTATTGTGCAAATACGTTGCGAGCTTAGTAAAATCTAAATATTTTTTACATTTGTATACTTATCCTGCATTACTACGCTTAAGGTGCATTAAGGAGTAAGGAGTAATGCAGGATAAGTAAAAAATTATGATGATTAAAAGAGGACACTGAAATCTTAGTAATCTAGACATGTTCCTGGAAAAACGTTTCAGATTATAGATTATGCGGCTTTGGGGTTACAACTCGCATGAACAGTTTGATATCAGTTATGTATTAAGGGTTCACAATTCCCATAGTATATTAACATATTTAACTATTTCAAATGTGTATGGCTCTGACAACTGAATTCCTGATGAAGAAACTAACTCACAAGGCCAGATTGTAACCCTCGCTATAATCATCCCAAACCAGCAGGGTCTCACAATACATAAACAACCAGTGATTCTCCCTTACATCTGTTTCTTCACATAGTCTTTCAGCACAGCATCATCCACCATGGGGGCACCAAAGTACACCGTCCCAGCATAGGGAGTGAAGTTTCCGTCCGCAAAATATGAATCATCGTACTGGAAATCAGGATCTGCAACAGAAACACACACGTTGCAAGTTTACAGTTGAAAAGTGATGTTTCTAGTGGTCTGCAATTTGTAAGACAACCGAGTTATCTCCCTTTGCTAAAAACATATTCCATGTATATAGTCAATACACATTCTATTGTATTCGAGAGGGAAGGAGTCTTCCTTAGCTTGAGAGGGCTCAGCATATTTTAACTTTGATGTGTCTGTATATTTCACCTTGAGAATTGCAAATACAAATACAGAATATAGGTCCATACACTATTTGAAAAAAGATACAGAATACCTAAATTTTTCCTATGACAATAGTTAATCTGCAATGCCATGACAGAATAACTATAGCAATATTCCTTTGATGAATCCAGAAAGCATACATGCTGGAAGCCCATAAATAATCCTGGGAAAGGTGAACAGGTGGTTGACTCACAAGCAATAGTCCCCAGTTGTATTATGACACATGTTCCTCCAGACGACACAAAAACATCAAATACGGATTTGATAAAACAGGAAAATGTAATCACACACCCGCTATCAAAAATAGACAAGACATTACTAAATCCAAAAAGAATCACCATCGCTAGATGAGCCTCTACCACGCCCGCGTCCTCTGCCCCCAGCGCCTCCTCGGCCACGCCCCCTCCGTCCTCCACGAGAGTAACTTGTGAAGGGGACTCGTCCCTCTGCTGCAGCGTTGGTGATGTCTTCCCGCCAGTTCTTGGACTCTGCAGAGGAAACAGAACAAGTCAAAATGGAATCAGTGACAGAAGCTGTCATTCATGCTGCTGTATTAGCGACAACCTCCCCAAAGACAAACAGGACAACATCTAATCACTTGTAGCCTTTGGCTTTCTTATATTGGAATTCACAAGACTACAGTGTTCACGCTAGCTTGATAAGTGGGGGCCCATGGCTAACATGACGGCAAACACCAGGGCCATGGCTAACATGACAGCAAACACCAGGGCCATGGCTAACATGACGGCAAACACCAGGGCCCATGGCTAACATGACGGCAAACACCAGGGCCATGGCTAACATGACGGCAAACACCAGGCCCATGGCTAACATGACGGCAAACACCAGGGCCCATGGCTAACATGACGGCAAACACCAGGGCCATGGCTAACATGACAGCAAACACCAGGGCCCATGGCTAACATGACGGCAAACACCAGGGCCCATGGCTAACATGACAGCAAACACCAGGGCCATGGCTAACATGACAGCAAACACCAGGGCCATGGCTAACATGACGGCAAACACCAGGGCCATGGCTAACATGACGGCAAACACCAGGGCCATGGCTAACATGACGGCAAACACCAGGGCCCATGGCTAACATGACGGCAAACACCAGGGCCCATGGCTAACATGACAGCAAACACCAGGGCCCATGGCTAACATGACGGCAAACACCAGGGCCCATGGCTAACATGACGGCAAACACCAGGGCCCATGGCTAACATGACAGCAAACACCAGGGCCATGGCTAACATGACGGCAAACACCAGGGCCCATGGCTAACATGACGGCAAACACCAGGGCCCATGGCTAACATGACGGCAAACACCAGGGCCATGGCTAACATGACGGCAAACACCAGGGCCATGGCTAACATGACGGCAAACACCAGGGCCCATGGCTAACATGACGGCAAACACCAGGCCCATGGCTAACATGACGGCAAACACCAGGGCCCATGGCTAACATGACGGCAAACACCAGGGCCATGGCTAACATGACGGCAAACACCAGGGCCAATGGCTAACATGACAGCAAACACCAGGGCCATGGCTAACATGACGGCAAACACCAGGGCCCATGGCTAACATGACGGCAAACACCAGGGCCCATGGCTAACATGACGGCAAACACCAGGGCCCATGGCTAACATGACAGCAAACACCAGGGCCATGGCTAACATGACAGCAAACACCAGGGCCATGGCTAACATGACGGCAAACACCAGGGCCCATGGCTAACATGACGGCAAACACCAGGGCCATGGCTAACATGACGGCAAACACCAGGGCCATGGCTAACATGACAGCAAACACCAGGGCCATGGCTAACATGACGGCAAACACCAGGGCCCATGGCTAACATGACGGCAAACACCAGGGCCATGGCTAACATGACAGCAAACACCAGGGCCCATGGCTAACATGACGGCAAACACCAGGGCCATGGCTAACATGACAGCAAACACCAGGGCCATGGCTAACATGACAGCAAACACCAGGGCCATGGCTAACATGACGGCAAACACCAGGGCCCATGGCTAACATGACGGCAAACACCAGGGCCCATGGCTAACATGACAGCAAACACCAGGGCCATGGCTAACATGACGGCAAACACCAGGGCCCATGGCTAACATGACGGCAAACACCAGGGCCCATGGCTAACATGACGGCAAACACCAGGGCCATGGCTAACATGACAGCAAACACCAGGGCCATGGCTAACATGACAGCAAACACCAGGGCCATGGCTAACATGACGGCAAACACCAGGGCCCATGGCTAACATGACGGCAAACACCAGGGCCATGGCTAACATGACGGCAAACACCAGGGCCCATGGCTAACATGACGGCAAACACCAGGGCCATGGCTAACATGACAGCAAACACCAGGGCCATGGCTAACATGACGGCAAACACCAGGGCCCATGGCTAACATGACGGCAAACACCAGGGCCATGGCTAACATGACAGCAAACACCAGGGCCCATGGCTAACATGACGGCAAACACCAGGGCCATGGCTAACATGACGGCAAACACCAGGGCCCATGGCTAACATGACGGCAAACACCAAGGCCCATGGCTAACATGACGGCAAACACCAGGGCCATGGCTAACATGACAGCAAACACCAGGGCCCATGGCTAACATGACGGCAAACACCAGGGCCGCTCTGACTGGCATAAGGAAAACTACCTCATTACCGAGATCCACATTTATATTGCCAATTGTGACGTATGTTTTGTTTTGTTGTTTGCGGTGTCAAATCAATGATAAGCTGTGCACAAGCATTGCCTATAAAGCATTCATAATGTTCACCTTCAGAAAGTAGGGACAGGAGTACAGTGAAAACAAGGGACTAGAAACAAGTACCTGTAGCAACCGTTCCCCCCCTGTACTTCTTACTAACACTGTTAATACTCTCCTAGACATCTTTCCAGCAAATATTACTCAAAAACTTCCACCAGCTGAACTTGGCTCTAAGCTTAATTTTCAGTACATTTCAGTGTCATCACATGGAATTTATGAGCTGATCATACCGAACCAAACAGAATTTGACAAGACACTGGCTTCGGAGTAGTGGCCTAAGTCGCAGACTGTTACTCCTTATATTATAAACTCTGAAACCTACAATACCAAGTGAAACTTTTCTAGGCAAGTGCATCGGCCTCGTTGACAAGTATCAGACTTATATCCTCATTTATCAGGCTAGCAAGTTTCACCTTCAGTAAAGACATTGCCAGCCTGTCGACAACAAATAAAGTAGTCTCCTGCCTAGCTCACCATCAGCTCGCTTGTCCAACTTGCCGAGTCTGTCTGAAGGTCTCCGGGGGTCTCGCCGGGATGCTGGGGAGTTGGGTCGTCTCCCCTGACTCCGACTTCTGCCTGACCGCCGGCTGGACTTGGGTGGGTCAATCTCGAGGGGAACCCACTTTTGTTTGGAACCTACAGATTTAGATAACAAAACTCATTTCTACATTCGAAAACCCTATCTTAACATGTTGCAAAAGAAGAATGAAAGTCTGCTTTAGAAAGTTGTGAGTATACATGTCCTATTTTAAAACTTAAATTTTTTTTACACTTAAACTTAATTTCATAACCTTTTCATTTAATAAACAGATAATACTTTAAACGTATTTAAAAGATTTAATGCATAAGGCCAGACTTTGGTAAAAGGTGAATAATTTCTGTCCTACACTACACAGATTCTAAACAACTGAAGCTAAAAAGGGCAAATTTCTACTAGTCCTTATGATACCTTAACTATTGGGCAGTTTGGCACGGACTACAGGACCAGTGCCAATTTCTAACACTGCTATGGTTAAGTCACATGCTGAGACTCTCCTGTGCTCTATATGAGGATTTTCCATGACATCAAACCAACATACCTTTGATTGCTTTCTTGCCTTTCGGCGTCCGCTGAGATTCGTCAGAAGCTATGGAGTTCTCCTTATTTTCTTTGGCAGAGTCGTCTCCCCCTGAGTCACTCTGGGATTGACTGTTGTGGTTCTGGGAGGCTGGAGGTGTGGGAGGGGCAGTGGGACCAGATGGTTTGGAAGGCTTCTTTGAATTCTGGGTTTGCTGTGAGAGGAACACATGATGTCAGAACATGAATTACAAGCTTGTACCAAGCGAGTGATTGAGTGAGTGTGGTTTTACACCGCTTTTAGCAATATTCCAGCAATATCATGGCTGGGGAGACATCAGAATGGGCTTCAGACATTGTACCCATGTGGGGAATCGAACCCGGGTCTTCGGCGTGACGAGCCAATAACACTAGAATGTGTTTTTACCCAAAATCATATGTCTTCCCTAAATTTAAATGAATAAATAGTACATAGTATCACATGTTCAGATGAAAATACACTGGTTAACTGTGACATTCTAAGTTTGTTTGTTTGTTGTTTAACGCAGCACTCAGCAATATTCCAGCTATATGACAGCTGTTTGTTTATAATCAAGTCTGGACCAGACAATCCAGTGAATGACATCGTGAGCATCGATGTATGCAGTTGGATTACGATGACATGCATCAACCAAATCAGCGAGCCTGACCACTCGATCCTGTTAGTCTCCTCTTACGACAAGCATAGTCACCTTTTAGGGCAAGCATGGGTTGCTGAAGACCTGTTCTACCCCGGATCTCCACATTCCAAGTACACAGCTGAAGCAACAACATGAGTGCGGCTGACAGCAATATGAACCCAGTGCAGCAGCCTGTACTGACCCCACACCTCAGGTGGATCAGACATCTGTGCCATCGGGGTACAGAGACAGGTCACAGCTGGCAGACGGTCCACCCAGGTGGTCAAGCCCACTGACCACACTCGGCAGCCATTGTCATACACCCTCCCCTACTGAGTGTTTTCTGTCTGATCCCGCTGTCAGCAATATTCCAGCTATATGACGGCGGTCTGCAATTATCAAGTCTGGACCAGACAATCCAGTCATTGACCCATTTACTTGTGATAAAATGACCTGCATCAACCAACTCAATGAGCATGACCACCCGATCCCGTTAGTCGCCTCTAACGGCAAGCATGGGTTGCTGAAGATCTATTCTACCCCCAATCTTGACGGGGACATGACAGCAACTCACCTCAGAGAGTGCCGGCCAGTTGTCGTCACCTAGAGTGGGATCCTGGAAAAAACCCTTGATTACTTTGGCACACAGCATGTCACCATACACTTCATCAATTAACAGTTTTTCATAATTGTTGTTTACATTTCAACATATACTGCAAGACACAAAAATATTGCTCTTTGAAAATATATATGTTAATAGTAAAACTAGTTTGTCGGCAGATAGGCTATCAATAGGCAGCTTTATTTATTGATATGTGACAAACCATGTATACCAGCAGTATTTCTTTATTAAATGACCAACACAATGGCCGATCAAGTACTGAACCAAATTAACAAACTCCTAGCTCTGCTCCACTGCCTAGCTATTTGCAATGATGGACACCATGCAACTGTGACTACAAAGGACCAGTACTATATCCTTGTCAACTACAACCTATACCAGTATTTATTTGTTTGTTTGTTGTTGAACGCCGCACTCAGCAATATTCCAGCTATATGACAGCGGTCTGTAAATAATGGAGTCTGGACCAGACAATCCGGTGATAGACATCATGAGCATCGACCCAGCCATTGGGATACGATGACATGCATCAACCAAGTATAGTCGCCTTTTACGGCAAGCACACTCGCCTTTTACGGCAAGCACACTCGCCTTTTATGGCAAGCACACTCGCCTTTTACGGCAAGCACAGTCACCTTTTACGGCAAGCACAGTCGCCTTTTACAGCAAGCACAGTCGCCTTTTACGGCAAGCAAAGTCGCCTATTACGGCAAGCATGACCTATACTATTAAATAAATGGCAACATCGCCCAAATCATTAGTGCGGCACGATGTCATTACTTCACAAACCTTGGTTTCCGTTTTGACAGGGGCGGACTTTAGGGACCCTTTAGTTTCTGCTGAACTGTTTTCTGCAAACAAAAATAGAAGATTATAACAATAATCAATATTTTGACAATATTTCATACTGATCAACCATGTCAACAGCTACACGAACAATGTCACACCATCTGTCCCAGTGACATAAAATGTCAAATCACCTGCAAACAGCCACAATCACATCCATGCAGTGCTGATCTGATCATGTTTTTTATATGCAATTTGATATTTAGATTGCTGACTAAACAAAACAAGGTCATGACAAATTGTATACATGCTTGATATAGGATATATGTGTAACCAGATAACAGGTCTATTATTCACGACAGATATTTCAGACTATTCACACACCAGTCAGCTCAATTCCATCTAGATCAAAAGTGGGCCATTATCAAGTCAGAGCCACACAAACCAGTGGAGCACACAGAGACAAACAGCCAGGTCACACACTGTAACACTCTCCTCACATCCTCCCAAGGCAAGGGAGTAAACTGACTATAAAAGTCCAGTTTCCACCCTTGCCAAACCAGACTGGAATTCCCAGGCTCAATTGTAGTGCCACCATGGCTGTTACAAGTTGTCCTTTCTATGTCCAATCTATTGATCATTCAGATCTCTCAAACAAAATGGCAGCCCCCAGTCAGGACGATTTGATAGATAATCAAGATCTACACTGTAATATAACAGTTTGTACCCCAAGAAAATCACCAGAAATGGCCTTTACACATTTTATCCATGTGGGGATCGAACCCGGGTCTTCGGCGTGACAAAAGAACGCTGCAACCACTAGGTTACATTTTCATTGACTAAGTTTGTTATCTCCTGTTTGCTTACTTGAAGCAATACAATGTATTTTTTTTACTGAATAAAATAATTTCATGAAAGTAACTTTTACATAGGCTGACCCCTTTCTACAGAATATTTTTTCTGGTCCATGATCTACAGTCATTCATGGTCCATGATAAATTGTGTACAAACATATCTGTTAATATTGTTCTTCATATTACATTTAAATTCTTAGGTTGGTTGGTTATTTGACAAAGTTACGAAATTCACAATCTCTATAAGAAAACTAACAAGCATGTCACCAGGTCAGGTCAAAGTAACCCCCACCACTCAGTATGAACACACACAACTATATTTATCTAATGAATACAAGCAGAAAATCACACCTCTGATACAAACGACATTAACATTTGGCACAACTCTCGTGAAAAAAGAGCAAGTAATTGCAATTATAGTAAACTACACACGTCAGTAAACAGCAAGCACTGGCTCCATTTTTAAGAAAGCTCTTTTGAGATCAACCATCACATGCTCAACATTCCTACTAAACATAGCCCTTATCACGCTGAGATACTTTGTCAAAATCTCAGTTTCAATCGGTTGTGGATTCATCTCCGAGTGAACACAAAAATTAGATCCCTCTGGCCATGAAAATGTTCTTAAACTTGAATCCATGCTGCCTCAGTGACCTACTATCGATAATTCATGACTTGACAAGAATCATTAAGTTTGTTTGCTTGTTTAACGCAGTACTCAGCAATAATTCCAGCTATATCACAGCGGTCTGTAAATAATCAAGCCTGGACCAGACAATCTAGTGATTTACATCATATGCATCAACCTTCGCAATTGGGTTTGATGGTATGCATCAACCAAATCTGTGAGCCAGACCACCGGATCCTATTAATCGCCTCTTATGACAAGCATAGTTGCCTTTTACTGCAAGCATGGTTTGCTGAAGACCTATTCTACACCGGATCTTTACGGGTCTCACAGCATCATTAAAGAACCGTAGGACGATGCCAACAAATTGTAAACCATGAGCACAATGTGTCCACAATGACCTGAAACAAGGCTACCCTTACAGCAACCACAACTCCCTTGTTCTCTCCCAACATTAATGCAGCAAGGCCTCAGGGCAGTGGACTGCTATCTTTTACAGTCATTACCCACAATCAATGGTAAATACATCAATAGTAGTTAACCTTAGAACAGATGGGGCAGAACAGATTTTATGACAGCACTGAAAACATATACACAACAGTGTCCTACTTTTCTCTTTGTATTGCTTGATGGCTGAAGAGTGGGCTAATAAATTCAAGCAGGTGTTAAGTAATTTCTTTTGAATCGATTGTAATATACCTTCAAATTACAAGAAGTATTTCAAGTCGTGAAATTAGTCTTTTACAACAAAAGCAGTTAAACCATCATAAAAAGAAATTAATTCTGACTTGCATGCCTATGGCTAGAACAATTTTCAAAGATCTAGTCACATGTAGTAGGCCAGTGACCATGTGATCAAGTTCACTGTCACCATGGTAACAGAAAATTGGATTTACCTACCATGGTAGACAGTTAAGTCCTCGAAATATAGTGGAAAAGGGCTAAACAAACATAACTCTACAAGGGAATCCTACAGTATGAATAACCCCTAATTTCAGGTGAGAGTGGGTGGAGAATAGGCTGGGCCAGTTCAGATGGGGATGAGGAGTGATTAGAATGAGGGCCAATGTTTTAACAAGTATGTCCTGGGGTCTGTAAGATAGGCTACCACCATGCTTAAAGACCTACAATAATTGCCAGTATTTCTACTTCAAATTATTCATATTAGCTATACTTATACATACCAGGAATTATTTCCATCGAAACAAAACTCTGACTCTAGTCCAACAGAACATTTGTATTAATCATGTTAATTGCTTTTGACTGATGTTTTATGCTGCAGTCAACAATGATAATAATAATAAAAAAATTATAGATATGAACCAAAATATATATTACTTGTAAGAAGTACAACCATGTAAATCACACCTACGTTTGCCATGGTTACTGGTGGTTGGTGTAGATCAATACCTCCATTTTATCCAGTTCTACTTGTTCTAGTCTATGTGTGCATGGGAAAATGTGTTAACTTCAGTTGATAGGCTTCAGCAGCTGCCTGGACTGATTGCAACTTTTGTTTAATTGTCAATACAGCTGCCATGTTTATGATGCACAGCAGGGAATACTCTGCGTTGCTGAACAGGATTAATAGTTGCAGATATTGCATAATTTGTGCCACTCATATTCAGATTCAGAAATCTTCCTAAACATTAAATGCACAGAAACACATACTTTATTCTGGGACTGGCTTATCCAAATATTTGACACATTTTGAAAGTAAATGTTTCAGAAGTGAAGAAACCGACAATGGCAGATTTATTGCGAGTTATGACGCACGCATGCACAGTCCTCCTGCCACCAGACCTAGAGTGGTTGGTGAATGAATGAGGTTCAACCAACCGTCTGCCACATTCCTGCATCCTGACACCAGACCTAGAGTGGTTGGTGAATGAATGAGGTTCAACCAACCGTCTGCCACATTCCTGCATCTTGACACCAGACCTAGAGTGGTTGGTGAATGAATGAGGTTCAACCAACTGTCTGCCACATTCCTGCATCCTGACACCAGACCTAGTGTGGTTGGTGAATGAATGAGGTTCAACCAACCGTCTGCCACATTCCTGCATCCTGACACCAGACCTAGAGTGGTTGGTGAATGAATGAGGTTCAACCAACCGTCTGCCACATTCCTGCATCCTGACACCAGACCTAGAGTGGTTGGTGAATGAATGAGGTTCAACCGACCGGCTGCCACATTCCTGCATCCTGCCACCAATCAGTGGATTTGAATCAGGTCTGTCGGGAGTGACTGAATGTTATTTTATGCCTGTCATCAACATTAGATTCGTACCTAACCTTCGCTGCCTGTAAGTAATCTGGGCCATGATAGCATGACCAACGCTCCCTGTCATCAACGCATTCTGTCCCGAAATAATAATTGCATGTCCAGTAAACTATGTTTATAACAAACATGCTTATAAGGAATTGGCAGATATAACGAACTGCTTTTTGGGTCCCTGCCATTTGCTGTCTCATATGCAGTATATATGTTTATAACAAACTACGGAACTAAAATTAGTGGTTCCTTTGAGCATGTTATAACTGTAGTCCACTGTACTATAATCAGGCCACGCCTGCAGCAGTAGAAATTGGCACTAGTCCCGTAGTCCTTGCCAAACTGCCGAATTGTTAGGTATCATAAGGACTAGTAGAAATTTGCCATTTTTTAAGGGTTTTGTTATATGTTATCATTATATGGACTAGTGGACTAAAACTGTTAGTTTCTGCCAGTGCGCCTGTGCCAAAACTATACGAGCCCAAAAACAATTTTGGCCTTATTTTCAGAAGATTTTATTCTAAGCATATGCTAGCATGACAAGCATAACCTAAACTGAAGAAATGTTACTTGACTAGGGTCTTGGATGAGTGTATATGTTACTTGACTTGGGTCTTGGACGAGCGTATATGTTACTTGACTTGGGTCTTGGAGAGTGTATACGTTACTTGACTAGGGTCTTGGACGAGCGTATATGTTACTTGACTTGGGTCTTGGACGAGTGTATACGTTACTTGACTAGGGTCTTGGATGAGTGTATATGTTACTTGACTAGGGTCTTGGACGAGCGTATATGTTATTTGACTTGGGTCTTGGACGAGTGTATACGTTACTTGACTAGGGTCTTGGACGAGTGTATATGTTACTTGACTAGGGTCTTGGGCGAGTGTATATGTTACTTGACTAGGGTCTTGGATGAGTGTATATGTTACTTGACTAGGGTCTTGGACGAGCGTATATGTTACTTGACTTGGGTCTTGGAGAGTGTATACGTTACTTGACTAGGGTCTTGGACGAGCGTATATGTTACTTGACTTGGGTCTTGGACGAGTGTATACGTTACTTGACTAGGGTCTTGGACGAGTGTATACGTTACTTGACTAGGGTCTTGGACGAGCGTATATGTTACTTGACTTTGGTCTTGGATGAGTGTATACGTTACTTGACTAGGGTCTTGGATGAGTGTATATGTTACTTGACTAGGGTCTTGGATGAGTGTATATGTTAATTGACTAGGGTCTTGGACGAGTGTATATGTTACTTGACTTGGGTCTTGGATGAGTGTATATGTTACTTGACTAGGGTCTTGGATGAGTGTATATGTTACTTGACTAGGGTCTTGGATGAGTGTATATGTTACTTGACTAGGGTCTTGGAGAGTGTATACGTTACTTGACTAGGGTCTTGGACGAGCGTATATGTTACTTGACTTGGGTCTTGGACGAGTGTATACGTTACTTGACTAGGGTCTTGGATGAGTGTATATGTTACTTGACTTGGGTCTTGAGCGAGTGTATATGTTACTTGACTAGGGTCTTGGATGAGTGTATATGTTACTTGACTAGGGTCTTGGACGAGCGTATATGTTACTTGACTTGGGTCTTGGAGAGTGTATACGTTACTTGACTAGGGTCTTGGACGAGTGTATACGTTACTTGACTAGGGTCTTGGATGAGTGTATATGTTACTTGACTAGGGTCTTGGATGAGTGTATATGTTAATTGACTAGGGTCTTGGACGAGTGTATATGTTACTTGACTTGGGTCTTGGATGAGTGTATATGTTACTTGACTAGGGTCTTGGATGAGTGTATATGTTACTTGACTAGGGTCTTGGATGAGTGTATATGTTACTTGACTAGGGTCTTGGATGAGTGTATATGTTAATTGACCAGGGTCTTGGACGAGTGTATATGTTACTTGACTTTGGTCTTGGATGAGTGTATATGTTACTTGACTAGGGTCTTGGATGAGTGTATATGTTACTTGACTAGGGTCTTGGATGAGTGTATATGTTAATTGACTAGGGTCTTGGATGAGTGTATATGTTACTTGACTTTGGTCTTGGATGAGTGTATATGTTACTTGACTAGGGTCTTGGACGAGTGTATATGTTACTTGACTTGGGTCTTGGACGAGTGTATATGTTACTTGACTTGGGTCTTGGACGAGTGTATATGTTACTTGACTAAGGTCATGGACGAGTGTATAAGGTCACAAAATGAAGTCACTAGCCATAAAAACCTTCCGCTACCTTTGACAGCTGTTTTGGACCCAATGATAATGGCTGATTCACACAATCTATCCACAAATATAAAATTAAGGAATGAAAGTCAAGCTAGCGTTAGAAATTGACACTTATCCTATAGTCCTTGCCAAACTGCCCAATAGTTAAGGTATCATAAGGACTAGAAGAAATTTGCCATTTTTAAGGGTTTTGCTACATGTTATCATTATAAGGACTAATGCACTAAAACTGTTAGTTTCTATCGCTGCAAATGGTCCTTGAAATAAACAAAAAGATTTTCAGTAAGCTTTATCTGAAATATTACATCAAAGAAACTCAAGGATGCTTTACCTTGAACACTGAAATCCATCAATAATTGTCGCTGTTCAACATGAACAATGTCTGACCTGTGAGTGACCTTTGACCTTAATGACACTGACCTATAGACTACTGAACCTGGGCCATGTGCGCATCTTCACTATTTAAATTAACATCAATCACTAAGGTTGGCTGCCTTGGTATCTGAACCTATTCTAGGGACCACTAAATCTTTTATTTTTAACATAAGTGTCATGGCAAGGTCCCCTTGACTGATGACTAATGCTGAACACTGCAACCTTCATACCAAAGAATGTCCAAGAAGAAACTTGCTTCCTAGACAACGGTACATGGATCCATACCGAAACACTGTCTTTACAGTAAATAAAGAAGTTGTTATCCATAAATTGTGCCTACTTTGTGAACTTCATTCAATCTACATCAAACATCACCTGTGAAGATTTTGGGTTTAAACTGATCTTCAACAAACCCATGCTTGTTGGATGGTTGATGCATGTCATCGTATCCCGATAGATCGATGCGCATGATGTCTATCACTGGATTGTCTGGTCCAGACTATTTACGGATCGCCATAATATAGCTAGTACATCAAACAAACATCAAATATGGTGAAGATATCACCCAAAAACAAATATTACTAAAGTTATCATGGGAAATTTTAGCCAGATCATGTGACCCTTGACATACAATCGTCACGTGACTGAGTATTGAACATAACCTATCTTCTCCCATGCACAGATCAATACCCATCAGATTCATCAGGAGCCATGGTCCAGAAAAGAAACATGACGACAGATGGGGTACCTTCTGGAAGAAGTAGGTCAGTCCAGTCAGCAGTCCAACACAAACAGCCCCCACCTGTGTCACCTCGCTCTGCTGACTCAATGGGAGAACACACATCAGTGAACCATTAACCCACAATTCAACTACCTATCCTGCATGCATCATGTATACAAAGAGGAGGCTAATAGCCTCAGCAGCATCAATGATGTTTTAGCAGAAACAAACACTTGAAGTCCACTAGTCCTCATATTGCTAACAAAGCAAAACCCTTAAAGGGCAAATTTCTACTAGTCCTTATGATACTTTAACTAACGGGCAGTTTGGCGAGGACTACAAGACTAGTGCCAATTTCTAATGCTGTCTCTGTTCCTAGGGGGAAGTGTTCTGCAGGACCGTAACTATGATTGGTGGAGAGCCATTCCCCAGGAGGAAGTGTTCTGCATGACTAACTATGCTTGGTGGAGAGCCATTCCCCAGGAGGAAGTGTTCTGCAGGACTGTAACTATGATTGGTGGAGAGCCATTCCCCAGGAGGAAGTGTTCTGCAGGACCGTAACTATGCTTGGTGGAGAGCCATTCCCCAGGAGGAAGTGTTCTGCATGACTGTAACTATGCTTGGTGGAGAGCCATTCCCCAGGAGGAAGTGTTCTGCAGGACCGTAACTATGCTTGGTGGAGAGCCATTCCCCAGGAGGAAGTGTTCTGCATGACTGTAACTATGCTTGGTGGAGAGCCATTCCCCAGGAGGAAGTGTTCTGCAGGACCGTAACTATGATTGGTGGAGAGCCATTCCCCAGGAGGAAGTGTTCTGCAGGACCGTAACTATGCTTGGTGGAGAGCTATTCCCCAGGAGGAAGTGTTCTGCATGACTGTAACTATGCTTGGTGGAGAGCCATTCCCCAGGAGGAAGTGTTCTGCAGGACCGTAACTATGATTGGTGGAGAGCCATTCCCCAGGAGGAAGTGTTCTGCATGACTGTAACTATGCTTGGTGGAGAGCCATTCCCCAGGAGGAGGTGTTCTGCATGACTGTAACTATGATTGGTGGAGAGCCATTCCCCAGGAGGAAGTGTTCTGCATGACTGTAACTATGCTTGGTGGAGAGCCATTCCCCAGGAGGAAGTGTTCTGCATGACTAACTATGCTTGGTGGAGAGCCATTCCCCAGGAGGAAGTGTTCTGCATGACTGTAACTATGCTTGGTGGAGAGCCATTCCCCAGGAGGAAGTGTTCTGCATGACTGTAACTATGATTGGTGGAGAGCCATTCCCCAGGAGGAAGTGTTCTGCAGGACCGTAACTATGCTTGGTGGAGAGCTATTCCCCAGGAGGAAGTGTTCTGCATGACTGTAACTATGCTTGGTGGAGAGCCATTCCCCAGGAGGAAGTGTTCTGCAGGACCGTAACTATGCTTGGTGGAGAGCCATTCCCCAGGAGGAAGTGTTCTGCATGACTGTAACTATGCTTGGTGGAGAGCCATTCCCCAGGAGGAGGTGTTCTGCATGACTGTAACTATGATTGGTGGAGAGCCATTCCCCAGGAGGAAGTGTTCTGCATGACTGTAACTATGCTTGGTGGAGAGCCATTCCCCAGGAGGAAGTGTTCTGCATGACTGTAACTATGCTTGGTGGAGAGCCATTCCCCAGGAGGAAGTGTTCTGCAGGACCGTAACTATGCTTGGTGGAGAGCCATTCCCCAGGAGGAAGTGTTCTGCAGGACTGTAACTATGATTGGTGGAGAGCCATTCCCCAGGAGGAAGTGTTCTGCATGACTGTAACTATGCTTGGTGGAGAGCCATTCCCCAGGAGGAAGTGTTCTGCATGATTGTAACTATGATTGGTGGAGAGCCATTCCCCAGGAGGAAGTGTTCTGCAGGACCGTAACTATGCTTGGTGGAGAGCCATTCCCCAGGAGGAAGTGTTCTGCCTGACTGTAACTATGATTGGTGGAGAGCCATTCCCCAGGAGGAAGTGTTCTGCCTGACTGTAACTATGATTGGTGGAGAGCCATTCCCCAGGAGGAAGTGTTCTGCATGACTGTAACTTTGCTGGTACAGAGCCATTCCTCTCACAAATGGAAGTCTCAAATAAAAGCTAGGAGACAAACCTTTGGCTTTTTAATATAAGTTTTAGGTGTGAAGTTACCACAATATACAGTTTTTCCATTGGACAACAGCGTCTGGTAACATGATACCTAACTGACGTTCAAAAGCAGATGAATGACACAATTTTATGTGAAGTTTTTCACAAAACTTTGTATCGACTCAATACTTGTCTAGACTAGTTACAGTCTACAGCAATCTATGAATTACCTCAGCACAGATTTGACAGCCAATTGAGCAATGATGAGTGAGTGAGTGAGTGAGTGGATTGAGTTGGGTTTAACGCCGCTTTTAACAGTACTACAGTTATATCGCGGCGTGTCAGATTAATGTGGGAGGAAAGCCCGAAGTGATGCAGGTCTCAGACTTTTACCACTTCGGTGAAACCCACGAGCACGGGTATGGTGCTGACAAACCTAGAAACATAATTGGGGCAAAACAGGATTTGAACACACAATCATAGGTTTCTGGCGTGCCCAAGGGACGCAACTCTGCACAGCGAATCACGGTGCCTTAGACGAGTGGGCCACCTGTGCCTCCACGAGTACCCCCACGAGTACAATGAAGAGATATGCTAATGGCAGTGTTCACAGGACTTCACATAGGACTTCAGTTGTTGTTGCTGCAATACGCCACATCTGATCAAGATGCCATGTAAAACATTTTTATATGTTTTTTAAAAAAAATGATTGAAATAGAAACGAAAAGTTCGGCAATCTTTATGGATGATCCGGGCGGTGCCTGAGAATTACTGACTGTTATTTGTTTTAGCCTTAATGCTGATAGGGTCCAGTCCCCACAGGTTCAGTCTCACTGGGAGTCCTATCCACAGAATTCACCCTCAATACATGGGCATGGCTGAAGTTTTTGGCGAGTTGGATGGCAGGTACATACCTAAGGTCATAATGCCCCAATACAAGCAATATAAGCATGATAAGATTCGACCATATATTGACCCAGTGCCTTGTCAGCACATTTAGTAGGTGCACATTCAAGGGACATAATTCTAATTTCTTGGAATAAAAGTTTGCAGGGATTAAAAGATATATATATCATATACTGCACGCCAGAATATGCCTGAAGAAACACTGATTACCGTGAACGCTTTCTGTTCTGGACTTCTAGGACAGGCAAGAGATCCAACAGCACCAGTAGATACATCTAAAGATCTGCTGGTCTTGTGGACTTCTGACAAACTTTGGTCTGTGTTAAGCACTGAAGCAACTAAATTGGTTTGGGTGGTCAATCCGACTGCTTTGTCTGATCCAGACTTGATTATTCAAAGACTATAGCTTTAAGCAACATTCGCTCAATCATACAAATTACGAAGAACGCTGAAACCTGTAGTCTTACCGTGGTTCCACAATCAAAGTACATTTATCTGTGTTTACCTTTCTCAGAATTAACCTCCATATTGTCAACAAGGTGATTCTTTCCTCACGTCCTGTCACAGCAGTATCGAACCCTCAGTTTGGAGAAAATGCATCACCTGAGATTCTCAGATAAGTCCATTTCACCTGAATCCAGCTCCTAATGGTTTAGATTCTATGTCGTTTTCACAGAACAATGAAGACCACAAGCCGAGATGTATTTTTGTCTATATTTGGGTCTGTATCAAGCCATCAGTGTGTGGAGAACACTACAGCAGACGCACTCATTACCAAATCGAAATAGTCCCAATGGAATTGTGGATGAAACAGATAAGACAACTTTTATATTAACTGCAAATAGGGAATAGTATTAGATGATATTCAGGACATTCACTTCAAGCAGCTGAGCAGAAAGTGTCAGGTCAACTGACTGCAGGAAACCACTGAGTTCCAAGAGGATAGGCTGTAACAGTATATAGTGGTATATGCCCAAAGCAAGCTATTGATGATACAGATTGTATCACTGATGTTTTTTTAAACAGTTTTTAAAGACAACACTGCACTTCTTATTTTTGTATACAACTGTAATAGCAGACGACACTCCACTGAGGGCTGATTCTATAGAACTGAAATAGCAGACGACACTCCGACGACACTCCACTGAGGGCTGATTCTATAGAACTGTAACAGCAGACGACACTCCGACGACACTCCACTGAGGGCTGATTCTATAGAACTGTAACAGCAGACGACACTCCACTGAGGGCTGATTCTATAGAACTGTAACAGCAGACGACACTCCACTGAGGGCTGATTCTATAGAACTGTAACTGCAGACGACACTCCACTGAGGGCTGATTCTATAGAACTGTAACAGCAGACGACACTCCACTGAGGGCTGATTCTATAGAACTGTAACTGCAGACGACACTCCACTGAGGGCTGATTCTATAGAACTGTAATAGCAGACGACACTCCACTGAGGGCTGATTCTATAGAACTGTAACAGCAGACGACACTCCACTGAGGCTGATTCTATAGAACTGTAATAGCAGACGACACTCCACTGAGGGCTGATTCTATAGAACTGTAATAGCAGACGACACTCCACTGAGGGCTGATTCTATAGAACTGTAACTGCAGACGACACTCCACTGAGGGCTGATTCTATAGAACTGTAACAGCAGACGACACTCCACTGAGGGCTGATTCTATAGAACTGTAACAGCAGACGACACTCCACTGAGGGCTGATTCTATAGAACTGTAATAGCAGACTGCTGTCCACAGTGAGTTAATTGAATAGAAATTCTATTGTAGACGCCACTCCAAACTTATTGCAGACAAAACATTCCACTTCTTTCTATCTGGGCAGAGCTGGTGCAGCAGCCGACACACTCCACTGACTGCTGATGTGGCCACGGTTGCATGAACCACCACACACAACCCACTCAATGAACTGTTGGGGCAGATGTGACTGCTCAAGCCAATACAACGACACATGAAACAATTCTGTTAATCCCTGAATCATAAGACTAAGCAGAAACTTGTACGTAGGTCCTCAGTGATAATGACCTCCAGACTGACAAATGGTTTATCCATGACAATTGCTTCAAAAGCAGTGTCCAATTGACATGGCACAAATTTCACAAAACATGACAGCTGCTGCACAATATTGCAAGTTTTCCTGCCTGTCTGTCGCTCTCAGTAATAGGTTCAAAACTCACAAGAAACTGAAATCTTAACTCTGCCCTCTAGTACACTATACAGTGAATCCAATGTTTGCTTGAGCAAATGTCAACACAGGTGTAGGTATCCAACTGTTGCAACCATATGTTCGTTCAGGGCAGACGTGGAGAAACTGGTCACAGCTAGATATGATCCACACAAGTGTGTCAACCTGCCCCTCAAGCTAAAGTGACAAGCAAGTCATAAACGCAGGCTTTTCTCCACCCCTGCCAAAAAAGCTAGTCTCCTGAAGCTGATACATGGCTACACTGACACACTCCGTCATAATAAGATAGGTATCACAACAGTCACGATACCAATCACCATAAACAAAGCCAAAAACAGAACACAAACATGCCGGATTAGGCTGATGCATTTCAACATAGGAGAAATTCGTAACTACGGTTTCTGATCAGCTAATTTTCTAGGACACAGATTTGTATTCAAAATATCCAAATATTATTTTCCATTATATGACTATGCTATAATATAGAGCATGTCGTTTGAAAAGCTGACGAAATTATGAACATCACTAGAAACATCACTTGATGTTCTAGAATCATGACTAGAAACATCACTTGATGTTCTAGAATCATGACTAGAAACTTCACTTGATGTTCTAGAATCATGACTAGAAACTTCACTTGATGTTCTAGAAACATGACTAGAAACTTCACTTGATGTTCTAGAAACATGACTAGAAACATCACTTGATGTTCTAGAAACATGACTAGAAACATCACTTGATGTTCTAGAAACATGACTAGAAACATCACTTGATGTTCTAGAAACATGACTAGAAACATCACTTGATGTTCTAGAAACATGACTAGAGACATCACTGTCACCATGCTATCCTGGCAGCTGCTTGACAAGAGAAAACAGTCAAGCAAGGACAACAACTCCTGGAAAACTCTTAGCTTCTGATGTTGGTCTTTCATCACACATCACTGGTCAGGAGCTGCAACTTCAAAATGATCAATCATCAACTATTATTGTCCATGCTAGAACACTGTGTGTATTCTAGAAATTACAACTTAACATTTCTTGTCTTTGTTGAGGCACTCCTTTTATTATATACAAGATAATTCAATTTATTCTTAAGTTTAAGTTTCTAATACTCAAATATCTTTCTGTCTTCTTATTTATGATAATAGTACTTGTGCTTTAGTATAAAATAATTATGTATACAGCTTATAGAAACAGGTAATTTGATGAAGATGAGTTGACTTTGATGACCACTGACTGGATAAATTTACAGTTGATGAGTGAGTATGGTTCTATGCTTCTTGTAGCAATATTACAGCAATATCACGGCAGAGGACACCAGAAAAAGGCTTCACACATTGCACCCAAGTAGGGAATTAAACCAGGGTCTTCGACAAGACATACAAATGCTTTACCTACAAGGCCATCCTACGGACACTTACAGTGTCAGTAACAAAGTGCTTTGGACCACATACATGTGATTGCTACAAAACAGAATTTTTTGGTTGGTATTTGTCTCGAGGTTTTCCAATAAATTGGGTTGATACTGACACCATTGCACATCTAAAAAACAGAATAAGCTGTACAGTCGCCTATATGCTTCATTTGTCTTAGCAATTGCTTTAGGTTCCACGGTTACGTGGCTTATCAAGCAGGTGTCATTAGGGGTGCATATATATCGATCAATTATCAATCAATATTGGGGCAGTAATTTGAGCAAATATGCAAAAAGCTGAGAGAGAAAACAACATATTTCACATCACTGGTGAGTGGTGGCACTTTTATGCAGGGATTACTTTGTGGACATATAACAAAGCAAGTAGCTTTCCAACCTCAGCAGTGGAAAAATACAAGTGATTCGGTAAATCAAAACTTTATTTCATCACAATAGTTTACATAAGATATCAATGACACAATTTTGATATCGCTAATCACTAATATTTCTTCTCATACAATAAATCTGATTATCAACCTTTTTAGCCAGCCCCATGTTACATGGTTGACAAGGATTTCAAATGCAGCATGTGAATTTCATGATTCAGACCTCAAACAGAGTACTGCTTCAACTACTTGACAACTCAATTACGTACATAATCTCAAAAAGCATGATGGATGGTTGAACATTTGAAGTATTACATGGTCATACTTTACTTCCATTAATCGACAATGTGCAGACACAATCAATCAAAAAGGGATCACCAGTGCAGGACTTCAACAGCACTTTTACATTGTGTTAGGCTTTGAGCAAAGACACAAAATGATTTTGCTAAGACACAAACATAAGTGTCAGTCCAGAGAAAAGCAAGTATTAGGAAGGAGCAGTAGTTTTCTCAACTGATTATTTATCTCAGTTCACACTGCACTGCTGACTGATTGACAAAGTGATTTGTTTGTTTGTTTGTTTGTTGTTTAACACAGCACTCAGCAATATTCCAGCTATATGACCACTGTCTGCAAATAATCGAGTCTGGACCAGACGATTCGGTGATTGACATCATGAGCATCAATCTACACAATTGGGATACGATGACATGCATCAACCAAGGCACCGAGCCTGACCACCCGATCCCGTTAGTCACCTCTTACAACAAGCAAAGTCGCTGAAGACCTATTCTACCCCGGATCTTCACAGGTCTTACTAAGTGAGTGAGCTGGGGTTAAATGGGAAGTAAAGTTACAAACATGACAAAGGTGAGGTGAAATGGGTTTAACGTTGGGTCCAAGATTATTGCATTCATATAGCGATGTGCAAGCATGTGTTTGTGTGTGTGGCTGCTTGTACAAATCCGGACTGATGCAGATTTTTTTAGTGCTAGTCCATTGAGATACCATGTCGCGGTTTAACATGAATATCCCACTCAGACACAGTATACTGACTCCAAGTCAACCAGTCCTTCTATTAGCCCCTTAATGCATGCTGCCAGACAGGGTAACAACAAGTACCACCTTTTAACATTTTTTTGGTATAACGTAGCTGGGATTCGAACGCCGACCTTCCAATCTCTGGGCACACGTTCTGCCACTAGATCATGGAGATCGTTTAAAGTGAAAGAAATAATTTTGATTTTGTTGCATATATCAGTTGTCCTTGGTGGATCAAGTCAAAGGGAATCCCCTAATTGTAGGATATTTTTCGTTTGCGTGATCTTTTTCAGCATTTGTGATGAAGTTTGGCCAAAAGTATGAAAATCGGCAAAGTTGCAATGTTGACTTTACTTGCCCTTGAACGATTAATGCTACGAACAGTATATCAGTTATATCCCAGTATATCAGCTTGAAGTGGGAGGAAAGCCCGAAGTGATGCAGGTCTTCCAACGTTTACCCCTTTGGTGAAACACACAAGCACACTGACTATAAGTCATAAGGTCTACTCCTGTGAAGCTTGAGTCGCGATATGGCTGAAATAATGCTGATGTGACATTAGATTTTAACTCACTCACTCACTGTGAAATTTGAAACACCCATTCATCAGCAAGTTGTCTTTGACCCTGACAGATTGCTTTGGGCATGTTTTTAATAATGGACTGCATCGCTAAGGTGATGTGCTTTCACCTAGACAGGAAACATGTTGTCTTCAAACAGATACTGTTGTGTCGATACATAAAACATTGCAGCACAAAGATACATATCTAGATACGGCAATGTATCTCGTGTTTACAGTGTTTGGTTCAAGGCCACGGTAGCATCTCCATGTGTTGCCACGATGTATGTAGCATGGAAACAGAGCAGTCAGCGGGGAGGCATTTCCTATTATCAGTGAACATAACAAGAATTATGTGTATTCACAAATACTAACAATCATATTCAGGATGATTTTCAGATTCAACCAAAATTAGCATACCTCCTTGTCATATGTCCTCAGATCTTTATGCACAGAGATAGTGTATGGTAGTAGAATTTTGATTTTTTTGGGTTTGGTTTGTTGTTTAACGCCGCCCTCAGCAATATTCCAGCTATATGACGGCGGTCTGTAAATAATTTAGTCTGGACCAGACAATCCAGTGATTATTATCATGAGCATCGATCCACGCAATTGAGATCAATGACATGCACCAACCAAGTCAGCGAGTCTGACAACCCGATCCCGTTAGTCGCCTTTTACGGCAAGCATGGGTTGCTGAAGACCTATTCTACCCCGGAATCTTCGCGGGTCAGTAGAATTTTGGATTTGAACGAGATCCAAAAGAGATTTATTAGCTGCTGTGTCATTAATGAATATCATCAGTTCTCTATGAACTTAAAAAGCTCAAGATCAAATTATCAAACATCATTCTTAAAATTTCACAACAGCAAATCCTATAAAGGTCCACCCGGGATCTTCATTTGAAGAAATACACACAATATTAAGTCAAACTGATCATGCTGACTTGCCTCAAATCATGCCAATAAATACAACATGATTTCTGGGAATGGATCAATGTCGAGCTTACCAATCCAGTGATTGACATCATGTGCATCGGTCTACACAATTGGGATGGATGACATGCATCAACCACCTGATCCTGTTAGTCACCTCTTACAGTTCCCCGTCATGCACTATCGATAAGTGATGCACTCATGACTTTCTCACAAATCTCCCTACTGAAAAAAAGAGGCCCATCCATGTGATCAGGGTACAATGTATGGTCAACTAAATCACTGCCTTCACCACTCATGTCACACACTGTACACGTCACATTTGGACCCGTGAAGATCCGGGTTAGGTCTTCAGCAACCCATGCTTGTCGTAAGAGGCGACTAATGAGATCGGTTTGGATCAATGCTGATGTAAAACACTGGATTGTCTTGTCCAGACACGATTATTTAACTACTGCCGTCATATAGCTGGAATATTGCTGAGTGCAGCGTTTAAACAACATGAAACAAACAAACATGTCTTATTTGACAAGCCAATGGGGACCTATTCTAACCCAGAACCTATAGACCCCAGGACATGTTCTGACACTCAAAGTTCTGCCCTAAAACAGTCAAACTATTTTCACTATAAGGTGAACTGCCTCAGGCAGAAGATCAGTGACTCGTAACCTGTCTAAAAGCTCTTAAAGGCTAAAGGTTTCAACACATCACATTGGCAACTTCTCCAAATGACAAAGAAGAATTCTCCACATTTGATAAAAACAGTCTGATCAGACACATTCTTTAGAATGTTTTTCACATAACGTAAATCACCAAATGATATTTGTTCCTCTGTGTCACTATCACCAAACCAGAAGATAAGTTGTTTCATCTTCGAACAGGCATTGCTTTTCTGGAAACAGGATCGACTGACAGTGACTCACCACGGACAAAAATACGACACCTGCAGCAACAAATCTACATTAGCACTCAACCTCCTCACATGACACTGTCAATAACATGCCACAGCACAACAGCGGGTTTCAGTACAAATTAAGGTAATCATCTTCATGACGACCTCATCATGCTCATATTGATGACTGTTAGGTAAGGCGTAAAAGCAATGGATTTTAAGACAATGAAACATGCTTCCCTCCAGGCTTGTTGAAAAAAATACTATTAAAATCTTACATTCATCCCATTGAAACAGAATCTAATCGGGATAAATCATTGGACTTATTACATACCAGCATTTGTTCAGCAAGTCAGAGCTGCATCTGCTTTCAACACTTACAAATGTTTCACCTTGACTGCAACCATACCATTATCACCCATGCCATTACCAAAGTGCCCAGACCCATGAAGATCCTTGGTAGAATAGGTCTTCAGCAACCAATGCTTGCAGTAAAAGGTGACTAACGGGATTGGGTTGTCACGCTCGCTGACTTGGTTGATGCATGTCATCGCATCCCAATTGCATAAATCACTGGATTGTCTGTTCCAGACTTGATTATTTACAGACCGCTGTCATATAGCTGGAATATTGCTGAGTGCAGCGTAAAACAACAAACAAACAAATAAAAGTGCTGACGAATAGTTGGAACATGCTGAACATGCTGAACCTATCAGGTACAAGTTTGTATGTTACGATTGACACACTCAATTGACTAAAGCTATAAAAAACAATCACATCATTTGAAATAATTTTAAAACCCCACCAGACCGTCGGGCAGGTGACCCAAAAGTGATGCCTGTCCATCTTCAATGTCAACTGCCCTGGACACTAAATTTATTATCAAGTCTCTGAGTATAACATGACTGAAATACAGGACCACTTTCACCAGTTCATTAAGGTGTAGGAGAGTGACTTTTCCACCCATATTAATATAAATTTACTCATTGTGATACGTATCTGTATCAGTTTGATGTCAGAAATGATTATAATTAAGGATTAAGTGTTCCCTCTTAGCACACCGGCTTAAGGTATTTCCTTGTGCTATGACTGTTTTAGATGTGCCGTCAGCTTGATGGCACTCATAATTTGGAACCATTGTATATATTTATGATTCATCATCATTCTCAATGTAGTTTGTATTGATGAAATAAAATATGTCATTCCCCATACTACTAATGGTATATGATTTCGAAATGCTGAAATAAAATTCTAACACAGCATATTACTTGACTATTCATTATCAATACAATACATCAAGAAATGTTTGAAAAACGATTTTTGCTCTAAAGATGCACCAATTGCAGTCTAGATAATTTTAAATTTCCCTCAGAAGGCCATGCAGCACGTGCATTGGGAGGGCTACCGTCAAACGCTCTGCGCTACCAGGATATATTTCTGGATAGCCCAATGGGCTAGAAGTGCTTATTTTCAGCGTCACAGCCACTGGTGGCACTACGATGGATCCACATAATCCAGCCAAGTTCAGCAAGTTTGGAACTGGACTTTTACACTAACTTTCAGTCTGTTAACAGCCCTGCCTCTGGATGATATATGATGCATTTTTGTTTTGTTTGTTGTTAATATTCCAGCTATATAACAGCAGTCTGTAAATAATCGAGTCTGGACCAGACAATCCAGAGATTGACATCATGAGCATTGATCTACGCAAATGGGATACGATGATATGTATCAACTAAGTCAGCGAGACTGACCACCCAATCCCATTAGTCATCTTTCACGGCGAGCATGGGTTGTTGAAGACCTATTCTAACCAGGATCTTCACGGGTCAGATGATACGTCATCAACCAATCCAAGTCAGCCAACACGACCCATAGACACCTCCTACATTCTGACCTGTCGCAGGCATGGCAATGGGGTCCAAGTGTGACCACAATGCTTGTCGTAAGAGGTGACTAACAGGATCGGGTGGTCAGACTTGCTGACTTGGTTGATGCATGTTACAGTATCCCAATTGCTCATTTAGCTGGAATATTGTTGAGTGCTGCATTAAACAACAAACAAACAAAACAAACTGTACCATCAAGAAATATTTCGTGAAGACTTCTGACTAGTAAAATCATAGGTGATTTCCTTGTTTGAATAAAAAATTTAGTTATAACAGTTATTGTGTGAAGAAAATCTGACAATGGCTGTCAGATGTTTACTGTATTTCATATCAGAATAGAAACATCATTCAATCCATGTTTCAATAGAATTATTTTGATGATTCAAACAGCTATATTCTTTTGCATCCCTGGGCTTGCATGATGTATTTTATACACACACAACATTTTCAACCAGGAAAACCTGACCCATTGCATCTTGTATGTTTCAAGTTGTCCACCGATCACTCAGGGTATATGGTGTGTGTCAACCAATCCCTCAGGGTATATGGTGTGTGTCAACCAATCACTCAGGGTATATGGTGTGCAGTACCCTGTGTGTGAGGTTTGGTACCACTCGCCAAATGCCTAATTTATCAAACCAACATTCATACACACCTAGAATATATGTCCCAAGTTTCACCAAGTAAAACGCTTTGATTCAACCATTTTGACATCTATCAACGTAAACGAACAAAGTTACTTCCCCTCACCCAATAAATTCGGATAAACATCAGTTCATTTCAGCTCAACGATACATATGCAAGATAAGCAAGTTACCTAAGGTGAGTTAGGGCCGATTTCTGAGCAGGGTACATGAGCAGGCAACATGAAACAATTGCCCACTCCTTACCCAATCAGACTGGTATTTTAATGTAAGGTGAAATAAGACATCTTGCCTCATACAAACCAACGTGTGGTACTGGTTGTACCATGATACAACATCTCTCCATGATTACCCAATAAGAACATCAGTACATTACAGTGTACATGAAATACTGAGCTCAACACATCCTCTAGATGTCATATCACACATAGTGAGCTCAATAAAAAAAAATCAATAGTAGTAGGCCAATCAATATGTATTCTTTGTAGAGCATCAGCTGTGCTCTCTAATGATATCGCCCAACGGAGAGAAAATGTCACAAGAAGCCGCAGTCATGTCCGATCAGGGCTTGCTTCAGCTGGGGTATGTTTCGTCAGTGTACAAACAAGGCCAGACAAAACATGGAGCCATCAACAACATTTAGTTTGTGTAACTGCTGTCAGTTGTACAACATACTATCAGTGTTATAAATACATTTTATAGTGTTTACATATAGACCCTAAAGGCAATACTTGTAGCATCAGCATATTCCACTTGTTTCTTATTGAAGCACCTGTATATTCTTGACAGTGTTTGCCAACACCCACCTCACATTTTCACATGAAAGTCCAGGTACAGAAATTCATTATTCGACACTGTTTTCTGTTTTAATATCATTACTTTGAATGTGGAAAGACATTTCATTTTTAAAGAAACCAGGTTCGCTTATGCCCTGCCCAATATTTTTCTGCTAACCGAATATCGCAACTAAAGACACCATAACTGAAAAAATATATCAGATATCCAAAAATTTCCATACACATACAAGTGTAAAATCATAGGCAACATCAATACTTCATGTGGAAGCGGTCATCTCAATTTGGCAACCTTATTACTATGAGCCATGAGCATGACAAGCATGAAAAGGCCATTGTTTCTAGGGCTGGCTATCTATATAGAGATTGATAATCACTAACCAAATAGTGATAATTTATCGATAAATATCGGAGTAGTAACTTGAAAAAAATATGCAGTAAGTCCCAAATGAAAACAACAGATTTCACACCACTGGTGAGCAGTGATACATTTATACATGGATTTGTTTGTTTGTTTGTTGTTTAACGCCGCACTCAGCAATATTCCAGCTATATGACGGAGGTCTGTAAAATAATCGAGTCTGGAACAGACAATCCAGTGATTGACATCATGAGCATCGATCCACGCAATTGGGATCGATAACATGTATCAACCACCTGTACCTGACCACTTGATCCATTTAGTTGCCTTTTACGACAAGCATAGTTGCTTTTAAAGGCAAGTATGGATAGCTGAAGACCTATTCTACCCCGAATCTTCAAGGTTAACATGGATTTGTGTCCATATCTGATATGTAATAAAAACAGTTGTTTTTCTAAAAACTACCATGGTTACTTCTCCGATAATTATTGATAACTGATCGATATTTAGTTAGCGATTATCCATGTCTATGATCTACATCGTTTGCAAGCCCTAATTAACATGCAGTCCAAAACTATTGCACCTACACTTTAACTGTTCAATAACACTGTCTACTGTCTACTGACTCAGTGTTAGAAACTTGCAAGTCCTATAGTCCTTGCCACACTGCCAAAAAGTTAAGGTATCTAAAGGATGAGTAGAAATTTGCCCTTTTAAGTGTTTTGCTGTATGCTATCATAAGAACTAGTGGGCTAAAACTGTTAGTTTCTATCGCTGTGGCAGATGTTAAACAAGTTTACATTCATAAGGAAATTTTGAAAATCACTGAGTTGAACTGAGTTGGTTTGGGAAATCCAAGAATTGCGCAAGTCGTAAACATTTACCCCATTCACGAAACGTGCTAACAGACCTGGGATCATGATGAGACCGTATCTGAGCTTCAGCTACATGATTGATCAAAGGATCCATTCACAATATCCTTCGCAGCGTGTGACACCTTCATTACACACTCGGTAACATCGCTGCCACCAGTGTGGGCGTGGCCATTACAAGAATCTTCAAATTTGCTCTCTAACCCAAAATTTAGCAACTTCTATACTTTTGTTTATGCCATCATTGTGAATGTTTACGACTGACCATATTTCCCAGATGAATTTAACTTTTTGTTTGTTTGATCAAATTGGTTCAAGATTGCAGACGAACGGAAAATCACCGAAATTCGCCCCTACATTCTTACTATACCAATTACACGATAGTTGAAATGAAATAGAAATTCAAATTGACAAACACAGAAAATAATTTAGTTAGCATAAGTGTATTAGGCGTCACGGCAGTCATCGCTTGTTTGTAAACGAAACGGTCCATCAGTCGCAAGTTTAACTCCAAGCATGGTTGTGGTCACCTATCACAGTGGGGAGTTTTGACTGGTGGCAGCAACAGTATAGAGAGCTCCGTGAACGGGATATTGCTGTGAGGAGCTTGATCCTTTCATTGCCAAGGGAGGCAACTCTATACAGCAAATAACAACACCTTGGGTTGCTGGGTCACCAGTGCCCCTTTGATAAAACAAATAACACCAGAGAGATCCTACAATACGGAAACCCTATGAATTAAACATTAAAGTTTGGAGGATCGTGTCACAACCCCAAGTGGTTGAAGGTTAGGGGGTTTCCTGATTCAAATACACTTGGGGCAAACCTCAAGTACCCCTATGAACACACAATGCCATTTAGAAAGCGGTCAAATGTAACAAATGTTATATTTGGGATAACACTTTCTCAGTAAAGTACAGATTCCCATACTTTTGGGGGTTGAGTCCCATCTGCAATTCGAACCCACACTGCCAGAGTGAGGCACCTAATCACAACGACACAAAGTATGTGATCTAGACTACCAGTTGTCATACTTTCATTTAGTGGAAGCCTCGGTGGCCGAGTGGGTGATCGCTGACTTTGTGTGCTGGCAATTAGGTGCCCGGATGGGACTCAACCCCGAAAAGTACGAGAATCTGTACTTTACTGAGAAAGTCTTATCCCAAATATAAAGTTTGTTACTCAAGAACCCCCTTAATTTTGAATATTTACAAGTTTCATGATATGTGGCCAGCATTACACTAAGAAAAGGTGGCCTTTAACTAGGTTTAACCAGTTCCAATCCACTGGTAATTCATGTGACTGCCAGTCCATATGGACCGGCAAATAAAGTACCTCGTAAATGTTTGTTGAACAAAACATCGGCTATACGTCAGTTTGTCCATTACCATAGGGTTTTCCTGTGTCTATTAAGTTCAAAGAAATAACATTAAGCTTTGCTTCGAGGTTAAGTATATATTTGTAGTGACTTCGTCTCGAAATAGTCATAAAGCGAAAAACAATTAATGGTACTTTGTGTGAATGATGTGTGGATCTAAGTTACTTCAAAGATGACATCATTGCATTGAACATGATGCTGCAATAATTAAAACCAGGTAATTTTCATATATTTATTTAGGATGAAAGTTGGGACTGGCAAACATTAGAGGGGACGAAATTTTTAGATCCACCTGGACTGGCAGTTTCAAAAGCCAGTGGGAGCACTGGCAATACAAATTAGGGTGGGTCAGGTGAGTGCATGAATAGTTTTCTTGAAAACTATCATTTGTTTTCTCAAAGTGACATGTACACCACATTAATTACATATAAATTTGGATCAATATTTATCAGAGTAAGTATGATGTAGGTTTTGGTGCACATTCTGCTAACCAGGTAAGTTCAGTTATTGCTTCCAGAATGATGTTACTTGTGCCCATCAAGAGAGATACTGATACTGAGAGCGAGTGTGAGTGATGAGTGAGGTGACCAGGTGATTACTTTGATCACTTGGTCAGTGGAGGTGCAGCAATATGGTGGAGCCGCGATACAATACATACTACTATACCTGATTAAATAGGATTCATACCTTGTACTGGCAAATATTGTATGTATCGCAATACAGGGGTTGTGAATTGATGCATTGTATCGTGGGCCTTGTATCGGGATACAATACTGTATCGATGTATCGTTCCACAACTATTGGTCAGTCTCAGTGACTTGACCGATTGCCATGGTACTCCCAACAATTGTGTGGATCGATGCTCATGATGTCAATCACTGGATTGTCTGGCCCAGACTCGATTATTTACAGACCGCCGCCATATAGCTGGAATATTGCTGAGTGCGGCGTTAAACAACAAACCAACCAACCCAACTATGCAAGACATTACATATAGTATTAATCACTGGTTCATATGATGTAGACGAGACTTCATTATGTACAAGTATAGTAAAAGAAGAAATAGAGTTGTCTCCCTTAGATTATGATCCCGGCGTGTCTCAAGTCCATACCAAAGAGTTTCGACAAAGTGTAAAATGTCTGGCAACACGTTCAGCATACCTCCAATGAAAAACTGACATGCTGTTAGAAACTGAAAAGTTGTTCAATGCAGAATTAAACCCAGTACACTCAATTGCATTTTCTCAAAGTGATTCTTACCACATGAAAACAAAACACATGCAAGACCATATGTTGAGTGTTGATGGGCAAAACTACACAAGTGCAATACCTGTTCCTATTTGACAGGAACTGCATGTGAAGACACCTCGGCTTAAATCATGTGTTTGAAGCCCCAAACCGGTCACACTTCATTTGTAATAGACTCGGATAACTAGTGTCCATATGGTCACAAGTGGCTTAAGAATAAAACCTGTGTGTAAAAGCATGCATTTATCAATAGCTTTGACTCCAACATGTCATGGCAAACACACAGCACTTTCACACAATACTGTCAAAAAGTTGTCAAGATTCAGTAAAATATTGGGAATTTACTAGGGGGGTTCACATCGAAAATATTTTTACAATCATTATCAATTCTGAGTGTTTACAAAATACATCCAATGCATTGTCAACAAGATTAAAATATTCAAACAACTACGTTAAGTCGTCTTTCCCCACCCAAAATGTGTAAAAGGAGAATGTGTCAATATGTTTTCCCATGTGACAATCACTCCACGTGGCCCAGTTGCATTATCAGCAGGTAGGTCAGAGCCAACAGCTGATAACAAATACCTGACGAACCCTCAACCAAAGATCACCTTCTTCACGACAGTACCTGCATTAACAATTTCAAAACATACTGTAGTAAAAGTGTGGATATGTCAAGTGGAAAAAAGGAGCATTCAGTATAATACCCTACAATCATTGAAAACGAATCCACGGAACTGACCACGACACATCTTCACTGTGCCACAGAAATATTAGCGAATGACTACTTGATCCCTAATTTACATACATAGTAGAACTCACCTGGTTTATGTGTCGGTACATGCGGTGGTTTAGCCTTTCCTTTAGTCCACGGATTCGTTTTCGGGGGTGGGGCTTCCACATAATTCTTGTTGTCACCCTTTTTCGTGTTAGATTTCGAGTCTTTGGGTGCACTTGGCGATACACTAGAAGCGTCTCCCGAGGCGTTATTTTCGCTCAATGTGTTTGAATCTGCATTTGCAGCACGTGGGGACTCCTTTGAAGTTTCATCCGAGGTGGAAATGTTCGTCTTTGAGGCCCCAGAATTGTTCTGTGTGGAACAATCTGTTTGATTTGTCGGAGCCGAGCTCACGGCCGTCGCCATGTTTGTTCCACCAGATGTTGATTTCCAAGTTAGGAAGGAGTGTAGACTCGGTCTCGAGTCTTGCTTAATCTCAGCTGTCACTGACAACCGACACAACTGTCGGGCTCATGTATAACCAAGTGGAAATATCAACAATTAGCAGTTTATGATAACAATTCTCAATTTTGAGACGAAAAATTCAAGTTTCACAACACCAAAACACAACAGCCAGTCTCTAGAAAACAACCTAGCTATTACTCAACTTGGCAAAACGACAATAGCCTTTCGAAATAAAATATCAACAAATAACAAAATGTCTGTAATACAATATAAAATGGCTTGTCTTCACACACCAAACTCCTCGGAAAAATGTTCTCTTACGTTTCGGGTTGTTTTCAAAAACAGCGTATGGACGGGACACGTTGGCTTAATTTCGCCTCTCCAGTGTTTAATTTCTCTTCGTTTTCAAAATCCTTAGGTGAGTCTGTTCACGTACTATTTCCCAGCCGACGAATTGTTACTGAGCACTATTCGAAAGTGCAACCTGCAAGGCTAACATGGCCAGAGAAACACTAAATTCCTCCATGAGCACATGTCGCCATAAGCACAAGAAAGGACTGCGCATGCGCGACAACACGGAATTATTGTGCCTGACCTCAACAATCCTCTCAAGATACAGTGTTGTTTAAGAGATCGAACGGGTTTTAAGATCACCGTCCACCAATGTACAGTTAAGCTGAGGTCTAGATAACGTAACATGTCTCGATACAGAGAATATATAGTAACTTAAACATGTTGATGATAAACTAAAGCAAATGTGAAAAAATGCAATAAGGTCAAACAAATTAGCATTTAAAAGGAAGATATTTCAGGTTATGAGGCAATGCAAAGTGTTTTTATTATTTACATTATTTTATCTCTAATTTACTGGATTATTTTCACATGAAGTGTTTATTTTAGAACAACATCGTCTCTTAATGTGCGTATAGCTTGCAGTCGGTTGATTTGTTGAACAAAATATGAAAAGTAGGACTTTACATGTTAACGTCATTTGAGCAGACGCATAGTTCCGTTCCATTTAGATTTTTTAAAAACATTATCAGCAACAGTTATATTGTTATCATGTGCACTGCCACTATCATCAGTTTTATCCAAAAAATAGTCATCATAATCATCGTCAGGTATTAGCATTGTAGTAGTAGTAGTAGTAGTAGTAATAATAATAGCAGCAGTAGTAGTAGTCGTCATAGTAGTGGTAGTAGTAGTAATAGCAGTAGTAGTAGTCGTCTTAGTAGTGGTAGTAGTAGTATGCTTAGGTGTACTCTGTTAGTAGTAGTAGTAGTAGTAGTAATAGACGTAGTTGTCGTCGTCGTTGTAGTAGTAGTAGTTTTTTGGGGTTTTTTTTGTTGTTAACACCTCTCTCATCAATATTCCATCAATATGACGGCGGTCAGTAGTAGTAGTAGTAGTAGTAGTAGTAGTAGTACGTCCGACTGACCCAACTCTCTATGGCAGGGTGTCCCGCCAAGGAGGCTGATGTCATGTATAGTTTCTGGTTTGTGAGACGTACAGGGCATGGCGACCACGGCTTGACAGCGTCTTTTTATTCATTGCACGTCCTTCCATATGGCTCTGTTTTCACATATTTCTAACTAAAGGTCAGAGTAATGGCTAATTAATATATTCTAAACCCTCCTCCGTCTTTAATAATTTCAAAATATATTTGTTTGATAATTTACATTGGCGCCAAATGTATCAGTAGTGATAATGCTGCTGCTGATGATGATGATGATGATGGTGATGAAGATTATATAAAGTAATGGGGATGCTGTTCTTTAATTGTATACCACATGAAGTTGAACAATATTTTATTAATATAAATTGTGGATTATGCTGAAAGTACTAAGATTTGAAAATAATTTCACTCCTGTACCAAAACATAAATAGAATAAAATTAAAATCGTCTGCAACAAGAAAAAAGAGAGTTAAAGCTGATATTTCACAGGTTCTCGATAACCCCAGACAAAATCGCCAAAGCAGGGTTATCTCCCTTTATTTGATTTGTCCTATTTTAAGAAATGTATAGACTAAAATCTAGTCTCTGAAATGAACATATCGTACATAAAAACAGTTGTTCAGTTATCTTAATAAAAATATAATAAAAAGGAGCCCAGTGACTCTCTTCATTTTCAGATACTGCAGTGATCTAGACTTGCCAAATATTATAGACTTGCATGGGCTGTATTTGATATATATTTGTATCAGGGTCTGTAAGACAGACTAAGAAATGTATTACATTTTAAAATGTATTACCTATCGAGCTTTACCAGTCATTATTTATTTGTAAAGAAATTTCGTACGGACATGTCATGTGA